>NC_064626.1:939577292-939877292 GCF_023864275.1 Schistocerca cancellata
TAAGACAAAATGGATACCAATCCAGCAAGTGCACTAATACCATATCCAGGTTAAATGCCTATGACAACTAACTGTTATATTATATTTATTTTCATTGATTTGGTGGTCTCTCTCTCTCTCTCTCTCTCTCTCTCTCTCTCTCTCTCTCTCTCTCTGTGTGTGTGTGTGTGTGTGTGTGTGTGTGTGTGTGTGTGTGTGTAGAAGTAATTCCAATGCATAAATATTTAAATTTACAAATAACACACTTCATACCTTTACATATTCTTCAATGTAGTAAAAGCAATGATGCTGAAAATACGAATTTAAAGATTTTCCAAAGGTTGTGACTTCAGTATTTGCTTTTATGTTTGCGAGAAGTTTGCTAAAAAGTTTAATCCTCGTGTGGAGAGTACCATTTTGGCACAGAGATGTGATACATGGTAAAGGAAAAATACCAGAGACCTTAAAGAGTGTTCTAAGTTTGCATTCAATGCCCCCCCCCCCCCCTCCTTTTTTTTTTTTTTTTTTTTAATGTGCTCAAAGCTGCTTTAGAGTTTCACTAAAATATGACTACATATTCAAGGTGGGAACAAAATAGGCATGATATGCACTAATTACTGTTTTCTCATTCCAACAGGATTTAAGTAAGCAAAGAAGACAGCATGTCTTGCTCAGTTTTGCATTAAGACATTCTACATGCTTATTCAATTTTTTATTGTCAATACAGTGTATTAAAAAGTACAAAAATATAGGTCAAATTCAACACCACCAGTATTCCGCCCAAATGCAGGTTTTAACATGATAACTCTCCATGCTCTCCTGCCTTCTGCCATCTTCTTCAGGTTCACGTAATTTCCACTTCCCTTTATGCCATCTATCATCTCGCAGCTCCTCCTTTCTCTTCATCTCTTCCCACAAATTAGACATTCCACAGTGTCTGTCAGCAAGCAGTCCCATCTCAATGAATGTTCCACCCAGTTCGTCTTCCTCTCTCTAATAACTTGCAGCAGTCTTCTCCTCACACCAACCATTTCCACCATTCTTTCATTATTCATGCTTTCCATTCACCTTATCCTCTCCATTCTTCTCCACATCCATGTCTCAAATGTTTCTAGCTTTTTTTGTCCCTTCAACTAAGTGTCCATGTTTCTGCCCCACAGAGTGCCACACTCCAGACAAAACAACTGCCAAGTCTTTTCTTCAGACCTTTATCTAGTTTGCTACATTTCATCTCCTGATTGCACCTCAAGTCTTCACAGTGATTGTACTTCCAGGTATTTAAAGGCTAGTAATAACATTTCCTATCTTAATATTTGTCAGTCTCCTCCCTTTGTCTTTTTTGCTATTTTGATTCTCGTTCTGTATTCCACACAAGCTTCATTCAAATCTTTTAGCATTTTATTTACAATTTGTTAGCTCTCTGCCACATATACCATGTCACTAGCAAATGTTGTACGTTCAATTCTCTTTCCACCAATATACACTTCTCTTTTTCCATTGAATCCTTTTGCAATAATCTCTCCCAGGTATAAGTTGGGCAATAAAGGGAAGAGGCAATAACCTTGTCTAATGCCACTTCTAATGCTGCTTCTTTCCAACATTTCATTTCCAATCCTTACTCTCACTTTCTGTTGTAAATATAGATTCTGTACCAGTCATCCCTCCTTCCAAACTACTCCTTTACTCTCCAGAATATCCATCAGCTTGTTCCATTCTACTCTGTCAAAATCTTTTTCCAAATCAATAAAAATAACATAAATTTCTCTACCTCTCTCAATATACTTTTACTCGGTGATTCTTAAGAGGCCAATAGTATCTCTCGTTCCTTTTCCTCTTCTAAATCCAAACTGTTCCTCCCCAATGCATGTTTTCAACTTGCCACACAGCCTTCTATCCAGTACTCAGCAATACTTTAGCTGCATGAGAAATCAGGCTGGTAGTCCCATGCTCTTCACATTTTGTGGTATTTCTATTTTTCTCCATTTGTATCACTACTATTGTAAGAAAGTTATCAGGCCATTCCGCTTTGTCTTATATCTTACTACAGAAGTAAACTATATCCTTCCTTCCCATTTAATAAAGTTTTCAACACTTCTGCTGGCAAGTTATTGGTTCCATGTGCCTTCTGATTCTTCTTCTCCTTCAGTGCCTTTTTTATTTCTGCTTCCAAGATGCTGTGGCCCTTCCCATCTTCAGGCACATATTCCTCCTCTTCAACCTTATTTTACTTGGCATTTCATCCATCTTATACAGACATTCTATATATTCTAGACATCTACTCAAAACCTCCTGTGGTTCTTCAGCTAATGTAACGTCCACTCTTTCTATTTCCATGTTCGTCTTCCTTTTATTTTCTCTGCTTCCTCACATTCCTCTTTTGTTCATCTTTCTCTTGCTTCTTCAGTTTTTCTTCTTAATACATCATTCAGTTTCTTATGCCTGTTTTTGCCTTCTTCATTTCCCACATTTTTCTACTTTGCCTATTATTCCAAGTTTTTTAACATGTTTTCCATTGTCCATTCCTTCCCAATATTTTTGGACATCTTAATTCCTAGTACTTCTTTGACAGAGACCCTGAGTCCTTCCCTCATTTTTATCCATTTGTAATTTAGGCATTCATTTTTCCATAATCCTATCTACCAACTCTGAGGCATTGCCTATCTCCTTGAGTATCTCCAAGTTTAATACTTCTTTTGCTTTACCTCTCCACACTTTCTTTAACTCCACTTGTATTGCAAGGCTGTGGTCTAAATTTATGTCTGATTTCCTACTCCTAACCAAAATTTTCCTACTACATTTTCATCTCTTCCTTTGCCCACCACTGCATTAGTGCCCCATAATTACAGTACAGGCATTTCTATTTTATTTCTTGACAGTTTCTTGAATCTTCTCATAATATTCTTCCACCTCCTCAACTGCTGGCTGGCTCGCATATATTCTTGTATTAACACCACATCTTTTGAAGTACCCTCCAGTCATATCATCATCAATCTTCCATCAACATATATTTCACCTTCACTTATTTTTCAGTTTCTTTCTTATCAGTATTTCTACTCCATTTTCATCATTTTTTATTTCCCCTGAATAGAAAAGTTTATCTCTCCACTTTCTACCTGCCATTTCTCTTACCCATCTCACTTCACTTCACACATTCCAATCTGTTCCTTTTCATCTCTTGCTTTGCACTTTCTAGTTTTCCTGCTTGTAGTAGTGTGTGGACATTCCATATACCAATCCTTATATTTCCTTCCTTCATTCTCTCTTTCTTCCTTTCATATATGTTTTCTATAAATGCATTCCCCTCCAGAGACACAGGTGAGGAGAAGTTTTAACTCCGGACTCTTTCATATGGAGAGCCATCCCATGTATTGTTTGCGAAATTAATGTGGTATACCCCGTTACTTTCCATGTAGGCAGCATATTGCCTGCCCTAAAATCAGGCTCTCACTGTAAGTTAGATGCTGTCTGCAGCTGCCCCACGGGGGTATAGTCACTACTTGTACTCACTACGCACCCAGAGAGAGAAGGTGCCTCTTCCACCAGATTCACTGCTCTGAAAGAAACTTTCTCCACTATCGCCACAGTTAATGTCTTCAACCTTCCCTCGCAAGAGGCCCTTGTATGGTGCAATTAACCAGAGCCAGTTGAACCAAGATTTTTAAATAGGTGTTACTCCTCCAACTCCTCCTTTCGCATTACTTCGATGGGGATTTGAGATTGCCACCAGCTTTGCAGTCACAATGAGTTTTCCCAATGTAGGGAGACTGCATTCTGATATTTATTAAACTCACACAACACAAACAGGTTGGGAAGTGTTTGTCTTCAGAAAGCACAACTCCCAGTCCAGCAAATAGAAAACATGCACATAAATACAACAATACTCTTTATGATACTGCAGCACCTATGTTATTCCAAATACGATGCAAAGTTCCTTTGGACATGCATGCAACCATATCGTATTTATCTGCCAACACTGGGCAAGAGACTTTCAACTAAAATGTCTCACATGTATGGGAATATACATAATGGAGGCAAGAGTACAGGTTGTTGACACATGGTTGACGAGATGTGGAAGTTTGGGTCTGCTCATGATTCATGCACAGATAGACAAATGGTAAGGCAACCGCTTGCGATAAGTGGGAAATCAGGGTTTGAGTCATGGTCTGGTACAAATTTTCATTATCATTATTCCATTCTAGTGCTGATGGTTGTCCTCATGTATATTTGAAAAGACAATTAATGCATACCCTTTCCCTTCCTGAAAAGGTTCCTTCTTCAAGATACAAGAGAGAAATTAATTGGCAACAGCCAGGAGAAACTGTAAACCGTAGCTCATGAGATATAACAAAGACAGAAAACACAGCAAGTTCATCATCAGCCACTCCATGAGGAGGGGGGAGGGGGAAGGGGAAGACACAATACATTAACATATGGATTTATCGAGGAAATAAAATAACGAAAGGAAAATATCCAGGAATTAGGAAGGACATCCCATTTTGATAGAAAATTAGATTACACACACACACACACACACACACACACACACACACACACACACACACACACACACACAACTCTCACACAATATGACCACAGTCTCTGGCATCTAAAGCCAGACTGTGAGAATGGGAGAGGCAGCCGGATGGTGGGGATAAGGAGGAGGCTGGGGCAGGGAGGGCGATGGATAGCAGGACAGGAGTGGGGGACAGTAAAGTGCTGCTTCTGCGAGCACACAGGGATGAGGTAGAGAGTGTAGGGTAGCTAGGTGCAGCCTGGCAGTTACATGGAGGACGGCGGGAGGGGAGGAAGAGTGGAAAAGGAGAGAAGTAAAAAGACTGGTTGGGTTGGTAGAATAGAGGGCTGTGTAGTGTGGAATGGGAACAGGGAAGGGGCTAGATGGGTATGGACCTATGTCATCAAAGTACTAACTGACAGATTCCAGATAAGGGAAGGATGAAATGGAATTAAAGTGTAGATGTAAAAGAAAAGCAGCTCCAGAGAAGAGGAGAAGACAATTGAAATAAAAGACAACAATTACAAATATATTAGAAATGGAAATTGAGAATCAATGAAACGAAGTGGTGAAGGAAAAAGAAAGGAGGAGGAGGAGGAGGAGGAGGAGGAGGAGGAGGATGACATAATGGAGTAGAAAAAATATGGACGACTACAGGAGTACTGAATAAGATGAAGTCAGCAGAAACATTAGATGCTACAGAAAACATTCCCTCATATTAGATACTGCTTAAGTGGGGCATTCACCAACATCATGGTTTTAAAGACATACTCTGAGACAGAGTACTGTGTGCTACAAATACAGGCTTTATCCATGTCCACTCAACTTTATCATAGTCGACAGGAAAATTGAGAGTTTAACATCTCACTGATATCAGTTTATTAACAGACAAAAAGCTCAGACTGGATAAAGATGGTGATGGAAAATTGGTTGTGGTCATGCCTAAGGCATCTCTGCATTCACTGAAGCGATTTAAGATGTCACAGTGAGCCCAAACTAAGGCGGCCAGGCAGGGATTTGAATCTTGCTCCTACCGAGTATGACTTCAGTACCTTCGTAGATCTGCTTCACATAGTATCACTGACAAAATGCATCTTTCTAGTGATGGAGTTGGAGTAGACACGGGTGTGATAGAGCACAGGGCTACTTCCACAGCAGGAATGGTCGGAAGGATATGAATGGGTGAAATGGATCTACAACTGAATGTTATTATGGGCAGAGAAGAGAGTTTATTGGGTAGTGTACCTTCATTTTCTTCCAATAAATTACTTAAAATAAAATTAAAAACTGTCCCTGTAGAGAAGATGGCAGACAAGACAGTATTCTATTACAATACATTCTTTTGTTATTTATGATATGAGTTAGTAGTTGTGGGTTTTTCAAGAATAGTATTGTATAACTGTGCCTGTCAATCAAGCACGTGAGTTAATCGCAACAAAGGAAGACAACGAAGAAGCTTGACTGAGTTTTTCATTGGGAAGTCTGTGTTCACAGTGAATACCACAGCCAAAGGGGAGGAAAACATCATGTAAAAATGTACATAAACCACACCGCTGATTTTTACGTATCCTCTGTTGTTAATAATGGCACAATTATTGACTAGTATAAATGAATTACGGTGAGGATGAAATAGATGATAACTTGTTTTGATGTGGATGATGGTTGAACAAACAGATATCAGCAGTCAACAGGCCACTTTGGTGTGCAGAAAGGTGTCATCAACAATGACTACCAAGGAGGCATTTGTGTGGGAGCAACACAGACATCAGCCAGTACGTGAAATAGTGTGTTTGCAATAAAAGTTTCCAGGCACTTAATAATTAAGTATGACTAAGAAACAAGCAATTATAGAGTGGTTAGGATGGTTAATTTCTTATATCTTTGGAAGATGGTACAAGATGAGAATATGCAGTAAAACATGATAATATGCAGACTATAGATTTGGGTAAAAGGTCTTGGATGAAATATTCCAAATGTAGTGGTTTTTAAAGTGGAACATGCACTACAGAACTTGGTGTGGAGGAGTTAGTGTCCAAAGTTATTTTGTGAAAAATATACTCTAAGACACAATATTGGTAGTTATCCTCAGTAGTTGTCATAGAAGTCAATATTTATCGGCCTATTATAGCATATGATTGTGAAGCCATACAAACAGCTTCATTTTGTGTTTTCTACAGTCGATTCAATTTCGTAACTGAATCTTAATAGAATTGCTAGTCCAGTGTACCTATGGGATAACTTAAAAGCTAACACTGTGGTAAGAAACATAATACTGTTTTAAATGGCTCAGCTATTTAGGAAGTAAAAAAGTAAGGAAATTCTTATGGAAACACAAACAGAAATAACAGAATTTTTATTACATCACTCTTTAAAGTGGAGGTACATAGTTTTTTCTGCCGTAGTTGCAGTGGATCTTCCCCCAAAGGAGGACGAGAAGGTTTGGCACTTTCTGGAGCACCTTAGGAAGGTAGTGTTCAGGGCTGGAAAGAAAGCCAATGTGCATGGATATGTCTGCTTGGGGAAGCAATTGCAAGTTGTGGCTCAGGTCGGCACAAATGATGCCTGTCACTTGGGTTCTGAGGCCAGCCTCAGTTCATACAGGCAGCTTGTGGAGGTGGTGAAGGCTTCTGGCCTCATGTGCAGGATGCAAGCAGAGCTTGGAATCTGCAGCATTGTTCTCAATGTCAATCGCAGTCCTTTCCTTTGGAGCCATGTGGAGCATCTCAACCAATGGCTTCTCCAACTCAACAACAGTCTCTGCTGCAGATTTCTGGACCTACGTTATTGAGTGGGTAATTGTAGGTCTCCCCTTCTTAGGTCAACGGTACACTACACAAAGGGAGCAACTAATTGGGTAGCAGAGTACTTGTGGAGTGCACATGGGGGTTTGCAGGCAATTGAGGTTCTCTGATGAACACTCACCAGACGTACTGCAGATAGCAAAATCAGCCCGTGTTCAGAGAAAAGACACTTTGACAGACAAAATTTTACCAGTAAATTGTCGAAGTATTCATAACACAGTTCCCGAATTTACTGCCCTCCAGGAAACTTCTCATGATCAAACTATTCGCTGGATCGAGAGCTGGTTGAAACCCAAAGCTCTGAGATATTGAGCGATTCATGAAACATATATTAAAAAGGCAGATCAGGTGTCATAGGAGTGTGTGCATTCATTGTGAAGACAAAAATGTTCTCTCTCTTGAAGTTGAATTTGAGTGTGACAGTTAAGTTATATGGAGGTGTACAACAAATCTAGGTGAAATCAAGTTAACTGTTGGATCTATTTACCGGCCACCCAATTCCATTGTGACGATTTTAGAGTCATTGACAGAAAGATCACAGTCAGTAGTGCAGAAATACCAAGAACACGCAATATTAGTTGCAGGTGACTTTAACCTACTGAGTATAGACTGGGGAGTCTATGGAAAACACGTCTTCTGAAAATTGCCTTGAGCTACTAGTTCAACAAACAGCCCACACACACACTGGAAATATCTTAGACCTTGTAGACAGAAACAGGCCTGACCTAATCAATGGTGTCAGTTCAAGATGGGACTAGTGACCTAGTGACCATGATGTTAGCATAGTGACTTTGACTATTAAAGTTAATAAAACAACTAAGAAGGTTAGAAGAATATTTCTGCTACAATGAGCAGATAGGCAGTTGCTAACATCTGACTTAGATAATGAATTAACATCATTTAGTTCCAGTATAAGGGACATGGAGGAATTATGGGCAAACTTTAAACAACGGGACCTTTGCCTTTTGTGGGCAAGTGCTCTACATCTGAGCTACACAAGTATGCCTCACAACCTGTCCTCACAGCTTCAATTCTGCCAGTACCTCGTCTCCTACATTCCAAACTTCACAGAAGCTCTTCTGTGAACCTTGCAGAACTAGCACTCCTGGAAGAATGGGTACTGTGGAGACATGGCTCAGCCACAGCCTGCGGGATGTTTCCAGAATCAGATTTTCACTCTGCAGCGGAGTGTGTGCTGATATGAAACTTCTTGGCAGATTAAAACTGTGTGCCGGACTGAGACACTCAAGGCTCAGTCCGGCACACAGTTTTAATCTGCCAGGAAGTTTCATATTGGCGCACACTCCACTGCAGAGTGAAAATCTCATTCTGGAAACTTTAAACAGATTGTAAACCTTACTCGAAGTTTGTGGTGAGTAAGTGGATTACAGACGGAAAAGACCCACCATAGTTTAACAACAAAATTTGAAAAATGCAGAGGAAGCAAAGGCTGTTACACTCTTGGTTCAAAAGAGAACACACAAATGACAACAGGCAAAATTTAACAGAAATTGATGCATCTCTAAAAAGACTGATGTGCGAAGCTTGTAACTACCACCATCATACCTTGGCAATAGGTCTTTATGAGAACCTGAGAAAATTCCAGTCATACATAATATCACTAAGTGGGTCTAAGGTTTCCATCCAGTCACTTTTTGATCAGTCTGATGTGGAAGTAGAAGACACCAAAAGGAAAACTGAAATTTAAATTTCAGGGTTTAAGTAATCTTTCACACAGGAGAATAGTACAAACATACCATTGTTTGATCATCAAACAGACTCCTGTATGGAGGACACAGTAATAAGCATCCCAGGTGTAGAGAAACAACTGAAAGAGTTGAAAGGAAGTAAGTTGTCAGGTCCTGATGGAAACCCAATTCAGTTTTACATAGAGTACGCTATGGGATTAGCCCCTTACTTAACTTGTATTTATCACAAATCTCTCACCCAGTGCAAACTCCAAAGTGATTGGAAAAAAGTGCAGGTATATAAGAGAGGGGAAAAAAAAAAAAAACACACGCAAAATTACAGACCAATATCCGTAACATCAGTTTGCTGCAGAAACCTGGAGTATATTCTCAGTTCAAAAATAATAAATTTCCTTGAAGGGAAAAGCTTCTGTCCACAATTAAGCACAGTTTTAGAAAGCATCACTCATACAAAACTCAGTTTGCCTTTTTCTCACATGAGATCCTGTAAATCATAATGAAGGGCAACACGTGGATTCCATACATCTAGATTTCCCTAAAGCATTTGACACAATGCCACAATGTCGACAGTTAATGAGGTGCATGCATGCAGAATAGGTTCCCAGATATGTGAATGGCTCAAAGACTTCTTAAGTAAAACAATCCAGTATGTTGTCCCTGATGGCAAGTGTTCATCAGAGACAAGAGTATTGTCAGGAGTGCCTCAGAGAAATGTGATGGTACTGTTATTTTCTATATACACTCCTGGAAATTGAAATAAGAACACCGTGAATTCATTGTCCCAGGAAGGGGAAACTTTATTGACACATTCCTGGGGTCAGATACATCACATGATCACACTGACAGAACCACAGGCACATAGACACAGGCAACAGAGCACGCACAATGTCGGCACTAGTACAGTGTATATCCACCTTTCGCAGCAATGCAGGCTGCTATTCTCCCATGGAGACGATCGTAGAGATGCTGGATGTAGTCCTGTGGAATGGCTTGCCATGCCATGCCATTTCCACCTGGCGCCTCAGTTGGACCAGCGTTCGTGCTGGACGTGCAGACCGCGTGAGACGACGCTTCATCCAGTCCCAAACATGCTCAATGGGGGACAGATCCGGAGATCTTGCTGGCCAGGGTAGTTCACTTACACCTTCTAGAGCACGTTGGGTGGCACGGGATACATGCGGACGTGCATTGTCCTGTTGGAACAGCAAGTTCCCTTGCCGGTCTAGGAATGGTAGAACGATGGGTTCGATGACGGTTTGGATGTACCGTGCACTATTCAGTGTCCCCTCGACGATCACCAGTGGTGTACGGCCAGTGTAGGAGATCGCTCCCCACACCATGATGCCGGGTGTTGGCCCTGTGTGCCTCGGTCGTATGCAGTCCTGATTGTGGCGCTCACCTGCACGGCGCCAAACACGCATACGACCATCATTGGCACCAAGGCAGAAGCGACTCTCATCGCTGAAGACGACACGTCTCCATTCGTCCCTCCATTCACGCCTGTCGCGACACCACTGGAGGCGGGCTGCACGATGTTGGGGCGTGAGCGGAAGACGGCCTAACGGTGTGCGGGACCGTAGCCCAGCTTCATGGAGATGGTTGCGAATGGTCCTCGCCGATACCCCAGGAGCAACAGTGTCCCTAATTTGCTGGGAAGTGGCGGTGCGGTCCCCTACGGCACTGCGTAGGATCCTACGGTCTTGGCATGCATCCGTGCGTCGCTGCGGTCCGGTCCCAGGTCGACGGGCACGTGCACCTTCCGCCGACCACTGGCGACAACATCGATGTACTGTGGAGACCTCACGCCCCACGTGTTGAGCAATTCGGCGGTACGTCCACCCGGCCTCCCGCATGCCCACTATACGCCCTCACTCAAAGTCCGTCAACTGCACATACGGTTCACGTCCACGCTGTCGCGGCATGCTACCAGTGTTAAAGACTGCGATGGAGCTCCGTATGCCACGGCAAACTGGCTGACACTGACGGCGGCGGTGCACAAATGATGCGCAGCTAGCGCCATTCAACGGCCAACACCGCGGTTCCTGGTGTGTCCGCTGTGCCGTGTGTGTGATCATTGCTTGTACAGCCCTCTCGCAGTGTCCAGAGCAAGTATGGTGGGTCTGACACACCGGTGTCAATGTGTTCTTTTTTCTATTTCCAGGAGTGTACATAAATGATCTGACCAACAGAGTAAGCAGCAATCTGTGGCTGTTTGCTGATGATGCTGTGCTGTATGGATGATGTCATGTTCATTGTCTGCAGGTGGATACAAGATGACATAGAAAAAAATTCTAGTTGATATGATGAATGGCAGCAAGCTCCAGATGTAGAAAAATGCAAGTTAATTCAGATGAAAAGGAAAAACAAAAGTATGATATTCTAATACAGCATTAGTAATGCGCAGCTTGACACAGTCATGTCAAAAAATATCTAGGCACAACACTGCAAAGAAACATTAAATGGAATAAGCATGTGAAGATCGTAGTAGGGAAGATGAATGATCAACTTCAGTTTATTGGGAGAATTTTAGGAAAGCGTGGTTCCTCTATAAAGGAGACAGCATGAAGGACACTAGTGTGACCCATTGTTAAGTACTGTTGGAGTGTTTGGGATCAGCACAAGGTTGGATTATAGGAAGACATCTAAGCAATTAAGAGGCGGACTGCTGGATCTGTTATGGGTGGATTTGAACAACACGTAAGTATTATGGAACTCAAGTCAAAATCACTGGAGGGAAGGCGACATTCTTTTTGAAGAGCACTATTGAGAAAATTTAGAAAACTGGCATTTGAGGCTGACTGCAGAATGATTCTATTGCCACCAAAGTACATTTCATGCAACAACCATGAAGATAAGATTATACAGATGTGGGCTCATGGAGGCATAGAGACAGAAATTTTCCCCTCTCTAATTGCAAGTGGAACAGGAAAGGAAATGACAAGTAGTGGTACAGGATATCCACTGCTATGCATCACTGAGTGACTTGCAGAGTATGTATGTAAATGTATAAGAATATAATAGAGGGAAACATTACATGTAGTTTTAGATATATGTAAATGTATATGTAGAAACTGAACTAGTCATATGCAAGATAACAAACTCTGAATTCCAGTTCCACAATAAATTCCTTGCTTGGGTCTCAACATTGTTAAACATAATTTTGAAGATTTTATCATCATCAAAACAATACATGCTGTTCAGACAGGAGAAATTGAACAGTTTCAGCTGCTGTACTCACCATACTAAAGCATATGTGCAATTTTGTACAGAAACAAAGCAAATATGGACTTTTTAATAACTTTTTTCTTACTTTTAATGTATGGATAGATTTTCTATGTTTCAAAGCACAGTGGCCTTGATATTTCTAGAAGATAACTGAAACAAAACTGTCTTTTCTTCATTGGTGAGTGTGTTTAACTGAACTTTTTAGTTGGATTTACACTACACAAAACTTGAGGAAGACGGTATACTTTTTATGATTTGTAACACTTAGAAAGAATTTTTTATACATAAGAATATGTGCTGTCTTAAGACGTGATTTACCTGTGATAAATGTATATGAAGGCATATGAGAAAATAATGAGTGCAAAGTAAAAATTTCTGATGTGATACTTCTAGAGCACATATTAATTTGTGAACTATGTTACATAACTACTTTTGTTTCACAACAAGTGACTCTTCATATGCTTACAAGAAAGATACAATACCCTCTTCACTTATTAATTTTAGACACAAATTACAGCATGTTTTTTCAGTTCTAGAGGCAGTCAGTGGGCACCCAGGTGCCCACAGGCAGTGATAGGCACGATCGTGCAAACAGCTGACATGCAGTCAGGCTGGAAGCTTATGTACTCACACTTCCCCGGCCAAGTACCCACAGGAAGGGGTGATCAAGTAACATATACATGTAAATAGGGTACCTTGGCAGGTAGCCTACACTACTTGCACGTACCCATGAGCAAGCTGAAAGGCAGACTCTCACACCTCAAGGAACAGAGGCAGAACAGCATGTATTGCAATGTTCATGTTAATAGCATTTTTTTCTTTGCAGCCTTTAAAGTGTATACAAATAGAAAGCTTAACCACTACTGACATCTCACAGTTACCATATTTCTATAATGCATAAGTCAGTTTCCAAAACGCATATGCAAGAACAATGCAGCTCAGCCCCTACGTAAAGTATTTATCATATCTATCCCAGTACAAGATGCCCCAGAATATAAGACGAGACACCCCCCCCCCCCCTCTCTCTCTCTCTCTCTCTCTCTCTCTCTTTTTTTTTAAGAGGTTCCTTGAGAAAAATTTATTTTTGAACATATTCTGACTAATCAATATTATGAACTTTTATTGACATTAGATACCTGCCTTAAAAGTTAACTTTACACCTATTCTAAACTTACATCATTTATTGATTTTCTAAGATTTGATAATACAAAAAGCAATAAAATAAACAAAAGGAAATTGTTTACATTAATTTTTATCTTAACTGTCTTTTTTATTTAACCTGTCATCTGTGGTACCATTATTTTTAATCATCATCCTAACAGGACAACTGTGAAACTTGTATCTTTACTGTCACAAATATCTGACTGTTTCTTCCAAATATGTTGTGATTTTTTTTTTCCAAACACGTAGCATGTTTCGCTTCTATATTGACATGAAAGTGTTACAATGTCTTTTGATACAAAAACATGTCATCTGCCCACTGCTCTCTTGCTGGCTGTGTAGAACCACAGCTAACACATCATCTATCATCCCCTTCATACCTCAAGGCAAGCACCAACATTGCTGCAGGAAACACGTAAGCACACCACTGGCCCCAGTCTAGATTTTTAGCATCTCCTTCAGACATGTATACCATTGTTGAGTATTTGTCCAGTTTTAAAGTCATTTCAATTCCAAAGTATAAATGGATTTAGCCAAACTGGAGTTTAAAAATTGTTATAAATGTCAAATCGCACGGAATAGATTCCCAGACGAAATTTGCAGCCCCCCCCCCCCCCCCTCATGATAGACCTCAGCCAAGTTGGTGTCACTGTTCCCCTTCCCCCTGCAGGCTTTCCGTAGCACTGTGCATGAGCAACAGTGAAACACAGACGGCAACGTCTTCTACGGTGCAGGTCATATGTAACAATGGTAACAAACACATAAATACAAGAACGTAATCACGATTCAGTCCAATTTTTGAACTTTCACACATTCTGCGATCTAGTGACATCTGTTGGTACTATCTCTACAATGAGTCTTTCAACTGTATTTTATTCTTGTGATAACAACTGCTGTCAGTATAATGTGATTTGTTTCATTTGTTAGACATTTAATTCTGGATTAATTTTCTTTCTCATCTGAATGTCACCACTTTGTTCTAAGGCTGATTAAAAGGTGATAATGTTTATCCCCAATATTCTAATACATGAACAGCAACTGAATTTCTCATTTGCAACCCACTTCATAAGTCGTTTGTTTCTCATAACCAAATAAAATATTTATAGAGTTCAGAATCAGTTTTCTTTACGCACAAATTTTTTACCTTTAAACATTACCTTCACTAATAAATCAAAACTAAACTCCACCTGAAGAGCCCATGAAGGCCCAAAAGTACCAACCAGCCACCATGTCACCCTCACCCCATAGGCATCACTGGATGTGCATATGGATGAATATGTGGTCAGCTCACTGCTCTCCCGGCCGTATGTCGATTCATTAGACCGGAGTCACTATTTCTCAATCAAGTAGCTTCCCAATTTCCCCTCACAAGGGCTGAGTGCACCCCACTTGCCAACAGCGCTCAGCAGACCGGATGGTCACCCATCCCAGTGCTAGCCCGTCCCAACAGTGCTTAACTTCAATCATCTGATGGGAACCAGTGTTACCGCTGTGGCAAGGCCATTGGCTACTTTCACTTATAAAGCAGCATAAATGTATGTGAACAGTTATCCATACATGTAAGAGATTTTTTAATGCAAACCTGTTCAAATACAACAAAAGTTTGTAAGTTGATAGTATTTAATGCTATTTCCTCTTGTGTTTCATAAAATTGTTAATTTTTTACATAGAGTATTGGATGGCTATAGTGGCTATTTCACAGTTTCTCGTGCATCCATTCTCTAGTGTCATGAGCCAAAGGTCACATGACTGTTCGAGCAAGATCAATACTACCAAGCACTTCGACATATCAGGAAATCTCGAGTGTATTTGAATGAAAGTGCTGTATGCTAAGCCTTAACCTTCAAAATTCTTTAAAATAAATTTGTAAAAAACCTCAACAGCCAAAGCTTCAACTGTAAATGTAAGATGACCCCTATATTAATCTATCAAACACTGTAAAAACATTGATGCTAGCAGCACTAGTTTACTCTGTGAATATAAGATGACCTTGTATCTTTCGAATGATGAATCTGGGAAAAAACCTTGTCTTATAGTCGGATAAATATGGTATTACATATTCCTAATACTTCTTAAAATAACATTGAGGGGATCTACATATTAAAAAAGTATTATAGTATTTTGGAATAACAAAGGATTTGCATTAAGATACTGTTAATAAATCTTAAAACTTTGTTTTAAATTATGTAATTTGCTTTCTGAACAGCCTATCCACAATCAGATACCTAAGAAACTTATAACAAATACAAACCTTGTTAAAATAATCTACTTCAACAGAATGCCAGTTACCATCAGTGACACCGCCTGGAATAGATACTAATGCACTGGAGACATTTGATCCTAAAGAAAACGAGAACCGAACTGAACCATTCACTATCTCCAGTGCAATAAAATCATGTTTCTCATTGTATCGTCCATTATATAGTAACAGGCCTGATTCTGCTTGAGTAGCAAACCTGTAAAGTTTAAAACAATATCAAGAGTTTGTAAATATATTCTTAATGTAACAGCTCAGAGACACTTTAATTATAAGCTATCCTACATGCATTTCAACAATGAGACATATTTGCTGTTCTTCCTCCCCTCCCCCTTTTGTCTCTCTCTCTCTCTCTCTCTCTCTCTCTCTCTCTCTCTCTCTCAAAAATTTCCCTAGATCACCCATCAGCTTACCACTGGCTGCCAGTTGTAAGCATACTGTAGTATAACTGCCTATCCCGCATGCCTATATTGATACTCGCCCCTCTGGTGAGCGCAGAGCACGATCATAGAAGAGTTGTGGCTTAGTTTTGATGGCGCATGCATCACACAATGTCAATGCCACGATTGCTAAATGCAATTTGCAGTAATCGTGTTGAAGTACTGTAATTAAAATTTTTGCTAGGGAAGTTGTGTATTTGATATCAGTGTTGATAAGTATTGGTGATTTATCTGAGAGTGGTAATTCTGAAACTGTGCACTATATCATGAGAACAACAATAAACCGCAATGTCACAGTTACAGGACAAGTAATGTGTACTGAACAATTATCTGTGAGAATATTAAAAGTAAGAGAGACATTTATCCATCTGAATATTAACCAGAACAATGCAAACCACGAAATAATAGCACATGCCAGAGAATTTTAATTCCCAGAAAGGTAAAGCTTTCAATGGGGTAATTTAATTTCAAGAAAACATTCTGTAGGACAAAAGATCAAAATATGTTTACGCAAATGTGTATTTAAAAAGACCTAGTGTACAATGAAACAAGAATGCAAGTAAAATGCTGAGTAAGAAGAAAAATTACCATCTGCACAGAAAGACAAACATAAGTATAATTAGGTCACCATGAGACATGAATAGCTTCATTACACAAAATGAATAAGATGAAAGAAAGTCTACAGCTCAATGTTCCATCTACGACCTGGCCATCAGAGGCGTCACAAGTTAAGACTGGTCAAGTAAGAGGAAAGAGACTGGCCACATACTTTTGGAAGGGGAAAAAAACCATTCCTAAGCTTTGCCCTGTTTCAAGTCTGGCATATTAGCCATTGAGCAACCTTACTCAAAAAGATTTAACACTATTTTAATAAATGGAAGTACAATATGCACCAACAATTTGAATAGCAGATTGTTCTTAACAGAACGCATAGAATGAAATTACCAATCTCTTCAGCATAAACATATTCTTTCCTTAAGAAAGTAATCTCAGTGCCCAAAATAATACTGGCTCAGCTTAATCATGCAGAAAGTTCTACAATTTCAGATTTTGCCCAGTATCATTATACAAGCGACATCCAAGACATAATTTTTCTTGGACAATTTCTGTTAAAAAATGTGTTATTTCTTGTGAGACCTTCTGGAATATTCCCACTTCAGCCCCCATAGCACCATGAAATTTTGATAGATGGCAGTGATATATGTAGGCTTCAAAACAGCACCTGTAACAAAGGTGTATTCCAAGCAGGAAGCTGTCATCGAGTTCCTGTTGGTGGGAAACCATAGTATTACAGATATTCAGAGGCACTTTCATAATGTCTATGGAGACCTGTCAGTGAAGAAAAGCACTGTGAATCATTGGGCTAGGTATCTGTCATCATTGCAAACCTGTCCAATCTCCTCTGTGTCAGACGGCTGCAAATAGCTATGACTCCTGCAATGTTGGAAGATGCGGGCACATTCTTTCGAGGTCCAATCAAACACCTCATTACACAACTGGACATCTCTGTTGGTATTCCTGACACACATTTCCACCAGTTGGGGTTTTTACAGGCATGTGACAACTGGGTTCCTTGCCAACTAACAGAACACCGTAAAGAGCAATGAAGGACCATCTGTGCACAATTGCTCACATGTTACGAGGCTGATCATAACAATCTGAAGTACCAACTGTTTGCATGTTACAAGGCTGACTGTGACAATTTTTTTTCAAACACTGTCACAGGTGATGAAACATAGGTTCATCACTTTGAACCAGAAACAAAATGCCACACCACCTCTCCTCCGAATAAAATTTACAAAGCCGCACCCTCAGCTGGTAAAGTCATACGGATGGTTTGCCGGGACTCTGAAGGAGTTATTCTGTTTGATGTCCTCCCTCATGGTGCAATGAACAACCCAGAAGTGTATTATGCTACCATCACAAAATTGAAAAAACGACTTCAATGTGTTCTTCACCACAAAAATGCAAACAAACTTCTCCTTCTCCATGACAACACAAGGCCTCAAACAAGACTGTGCACCCAACAGGAGCTCACAAAACTTCATTGGACTGTTCTTCCTCATCCACCCAACAGCCTGGATAGTGCACCTTCCAACTCCCACCTGTTTGGCCTAATGAATGACACACTCTGCAGGAAGCACTACATGGATAAAGGATATGTTATTGATGGAGCAAGACACCGGCTCCAACATCGACCAGTAGAGTGGTATCATGCAAGCACACAGGCCATCCCTTTAACGTAGCATATGGCGTCACATTTAATGCATTTTACGTTGAAAAATAGGGCTTTGTAGCTAACAGAGTGGTAAATAATACAGTGTATTGGAATCCTGAATAAAACAAACATGCTTTCAGAAAAAAAAAAAATGTTGCATTACTTACTGAACGCCCTTTGTAGTTCTGGCGGCAGAAGAGCTGGAAGGAAGGGGGGGAGGTAATGTTTTTCTAAGTACAAAGAGGAAGAAGAATCGATGCTGTACAATATGGTGTAGTTGATTCAGGGACAAATTAAAAGACTCACTCATGTATTACTAGGTTTTTTTAATACATAATCATGTTTTCTTGAGCTTAAATTTTGACTGTTCCACATCTTGAGATTTCCTGTCATCCTCCACTTCTTTCACTTTACAAAACAGGAATTCCCACTCCAAAAATTCGTATGATTTATTGTTTGAATGAAGGCAGTCTTTGTTGTACGTTCTACCTAAATACCAAGTAATCACATGAACAATCACTGAAAACAAAAGTATAATTTAACTCACCGCAGTTTAATGTGGAGTCTGTGGCGCTGTCTAAGTGATGGGAATGTCAGAAAGGAGGCTTTGTTGAAACTACGACTGCGAAGTTCACAAAGTGGAGTGAAGTGATTAGGTGCCCTGGCTGGTGCACATCCCTCACAAACAAAACCACCTCGTAGCAGAGGTGCACATACAGAGTGTGATCGACAAAGACCAGGCTGGCAGGTATCCATGTTCATGTCTATTTCACAGCTTTTACCTGTAGATATATACACAAACATGTTACTTTTCTGGATCAATGAGGTTAAACTTCTCAATTTATTCCAGGTTTCAACATTCAGCATACAATGTTTAAAAAATGGAGTGTCTTAGGAAAGAAAACAACTTCAAATATAGCTCTGATTTACACTCATATGAAACTAGGTAGAAGTTTAATCTACACATAAACAGAGTAATTACAAACATATGCAAACGAGGAGTATATCATGTTAGAAATATGTAATATAACCATATGCCTTCTTACTTAAAAAGCATAGCGACATTAAATACAGTGACAGTGAAGTTAAAACAGTTCTTGCTTGATAATTCTCTGAATTTATGGAACACCATAAAAAGAAAATCTGGTTAACCAAATATTGTTGATTATATAATTATGTCTTATGTTACTTTATACAGGGTGTTACATAAAGGTACGCCCAAACCTTCAGGAAACATTCTTCACACACAATGAAAGAAAATATGTTATGTGGACATGCGTCCGGAAACGCTTACTTTCCACGTTAGAGCTCATTTTATTACTTCTCTTCAAATCACATTAACCATGGAATGGAAACACACAGCAACAGAACGTACCAGCGTGACTTCAAACATTTTGTTACAGGAAATGTTCAAAATGTCCTCTGTTAGCGAGGATACGTGCATCCAGCCTCCATCGCATGGAATCCCTAATGCGCTGATGCAGCCCTGGAGAATGACGTATTGTGTCACAGCCGTCCACAACACGAGTACGAAGAGAGTCTACATTTGGTACCGGAATTGCGTATACAAGAGCTTTCAAAAGCCCCCATAAAAGAAAGTCAATAGGGTTGAGGTCAGGAGAGCGTGGAGGCCATGGAATTGGTCCACCTCTACCAATCCATCGGTCACCGAATCTGTTGTTGAGAAGCGTATGAACACTTCGACTGAAATGTGCAGGAGCTCCTTTGTGCATGAACCACATGTTGTGTCGTACTTGTAAAGGCACATGTTCTAGCAGCACAGGTAGAGTATATCGTATGAAATCATGATAACGTGCTCCATTGAGCGTAGGTGGAAGAACATGGGGCCCAACCGAGACATCACCAACAATGCCTGCCCAAACGTTCACAGAAAATCTGTGTTGATGACGTGATTGCACAATTGCGTGCGGATTCTCGTAAGCCCACACATGTTAATTGTAAAAATTTACAATTTGATCACGTTGGAATGAAGCCTCATCTGTAAAGAGAACATTTGCACTGAAATGAGGATTGACACATTGTTGGATGAACCATTCGCAGAAGTGTACCCGAGGAGGCCAATCAGCTGCTGACAGTGCCTGCACACCCTGTACATGGTACGGAAACAACTGGTTCTCCCGTAGCACTCTCCATACAGTGACGCGGTCAACATTACCTTGTACAGCAGCAACTTCTCTGACGCTGACATTAGGGTTATCGTCAACTGCACAAAGAATTGCCTCATCCATTGCAGGTGTCCTCATCATTCTAGGTCTTCCTCAGTCGCGAGTCATAGGCTGGAATGTTCCATGCTCCCTAAGACGCCGATCAATTGTTTCGTACGTCTTCCTGTCAGGACACCTTCGTTCTAGAAATCTGTCTCGATACAAACGTACCGCGCCACGGCTATTGCCCCGTGCTAATTCATACATCAAATGGGCATCTGCCAACTCCGCATTTGTAAACATTGCGCTGACTGCAAAAGCACGTTAGTGATGAACACTAACCTGTTGATGCTACATACTGATGTGCTTGATGCTAGTACTGTAGAGCAATGAGTCACACGTCAACACAAGCATCGAAGTCAACATTACTTTCCTCAAATTGGGCCAACTGGCGGTGAATCGAGGAAGTACAGTACATACTGACGAAACTAAAATGAGCTCTAACATGGCATTTCCGGACACATGTCCACAAAACATCTTTTCTTTATTTGTGTGTGAGGAATGTTTCCTGAAAGTTTGGCCGTACCTTTTTGTAACACCCTGTATTATTATCTACTTTGACTGTGTTAAACATGAAGTCTCACTTACAACTGCTGTAATATAAACTAATTGTGTTACCCCAAAAACTTGTCCTATTTAAGGCCAAAATACCTTTCTGGCATAGCGCTAATAAATTATACACACAAAACTTCGTCATGAATCAGTCTATCTTTTTGTGAAAATTATATCAAAATCCCTACCATAGTTCCTGAGATTAAACAATGAGACAGGAAGCTTTCATTTAGTAATATGTACAGATATGTATACATATTTTGGATATTTTTAGTCCACACCAATCTGCCTTCTACTGATGAGGAAGGAACAAGTAACACACAAAATTTCGGTTTGCACCAAAAACACAGTTCTCAGCCACTGGTGACAATGTGCAGAACTGTTTATCAGTTTTACTTATCCCTTTACTTTATTAAATGTTAAGCCATAATTTATTGAATTAATTTAATGAATTATTTACTTTTCATATCGAGTTCAGTAGGAAAGTCATACTGTAAGTAGTTTTCCAAAGTTCTTCTACAACACATTGCGGCCACCTACAGTGTTGGGTGAGCCTGTCTTGATGAATATTCAGGTCTCTTGCTCGGTATTACTGGCAAACAAAGTGGGTGAACATGATATTGCATCCTTCGCTGATGAGACAATGACTAGTGTATCCGAGGTCTCACTTTGACCTACATGAGCCCGTGCAAAGTGGCTTTTGATGTACTCATACCATCTATCAGAGGGTGCCACAAACATCAGTCTAGGTAACCTTTCACAGGCTTGAAAACTCAATAGTTGTGTTATAGTGGCCCTGTTAACTACTGTGACTTTTGACATTCAGTGAGCAAAGGATCATGTGTGGGGTGTGACTTTTGTACATGCTGGTAAGAACATGGTTATAGCTTCTCTTCTGTTGTTGTCCAGCACTGAACTGGGAAATGATTTCCTGCACTGTGGCCTGTCTAGCCACCATTATAATATGCAATGGTAAAACGCAACCCCCTCTATCACCAACATGTTGTTGCCCAAGACAGTTGACTCTGGTGGCTAAAGTTTATCCTAACTTATTGAGGTCCTCACCATATAATCTTAACACAGTGGCATGTTAAATGCCTAGTGCCTGCAAAATATCAGAGATGAGATGTTCCGTGGTTTCGGCAGCCACTGGTTAAGTGCTAATATGGCATGTTTTGTCCAGCCTGTGGTCGACTCTCAGACTAACACCACTCATTAGTGCAAGGTTTCCTGACAATAATTTCTTATTCAATTACTCCATGAGTGTATTCCACCCAACATAAAGTCTTTGGCTAGTTATGAACCACGGACCTTGCCGCTGGTGTGAACGCTTGCACGCCTCAGCAATACAGATAGCCATACCGTAGGTGCAACCACGATGGAGGGGTATTTGTTGAGATGGCCAGACAAATGTGTGGATCCTGAAGAGGGGCAGCAGCCTCTTCAGTAGATGCAGGAGCAACAGTCTGGATGATTGACTGATCTGGTCTTGTAACACTAACCAAAACGGCCTTCTGTGCTGGTACTGCAAAGAGCTGAAGGCAAGGGGAAACTACAGCCGTAATTTTTCCTGAAGGCATGCAGCTTAAATGATGACGGCGTCCTCTTGGGTAAAATATTCTGGAGACAAAATAGTCCCCCATTCGGATCTCCGGGTGGGGACTACTCAGGAGGACATCGTTATCAGGAGAAAGAAAACTGGCATTCTACAGATCAGAGTGTGGAATGTCAGATCCCTTAATCAGGCAAGTAGGTTAGAAAATTTAAAAATCCAAACTGATCTTCCCCGAGGTCGGCTTCTACTAGTTTCTCCATTCATCTGTAAAGAATTCGTGTTAGTATTTTGCAGCCGTGACTTATTACACTGATAGTTCGGTAATTTTCACATCTGTCAACACTTGCTTTCTTTGGGATTGGAATTATTATATTCTTCTTGAAGTCTGAGGGTATTTCGCCTGTCTCATACATCTTGCTCACCAGATGGTAGAGTTTTGTCAGGACTGGCTCTCCGAAGGCTGTCAGCAGTTCTAAAGGAATGTTGTCTACTCACGGAGCTTTGTTGCGACTCAGGTCTTTCAGTGCTCTGTCAAACTCTTCATGCAGTATCATATCTCCCATTTCATCTTCATCTACATCCTCTTCCATTTCTATAATATTGTCCTCAAGAACATCGCCCTTGTATAGACTCTCTATATACTCATTCCACCTTTCTGCTTTCCCTTCTTTGCTTAGAACTGGGTTTCCATCTGAGCTCTTGATATTCATACAAGTGGCTCTCTTTTCTCCAAAGGTCTCTTTAATTTTTCTGTAGCCAGTATCTATCTTACACCTAGTGAGATAAGCCTCTACATCCTTACATTTGTCCTCTAGCCATCCCTGCTTAGCCATTTTGCACTTCCTGTCGATCTCATTTTTGAGACGTTTGTATTCCTTTTTGCCTGCTTCATTTACTGCATTTTTATATTTCCTCCTGTCATCAATTAAATTTAATATTTCTTATGTTACCCAAGGATTTCTACTAGCCCTCGTCTTTTTACCTACTTGATCCTCTGCTGCCTTCACCCCTTCATCACTCAAAGCTACCCATTCTTCATCTACTGTATTTCTTTGCCCCATTCTTGTCAATTGTTCCCTTATGCTCTCCCTGAAACTCTGTACAACCTCTGGTTTAGTCAGTTTATCCAGGTCCCATCTCCTTAAATTCCCACCTTTTTGCAGTTTCTTCAGTTTTAATCTACAGTTCATAACCAATAGATTGTGGTCAGAGTCCACATCTGCCCCTGGAAATGTCTTACAATTTAAAACCTGGTTCCTAAATCTCTGTCTTACTATTATCTAATCTATCTTAAAACTGTCAGTATCTCCAGGCTTCTTCCATGTACACAATCTTCTTTTATGATTCTTGAACCAAGTGCTAGCTATGATTAGATTGTGCTCTGTGCAAAATTCTACCAGGCAGCTTCCTCTTTCGTTTCTTACCCCATCCATATTCACCTACTATGTTTCCTTCTCTCCCTTCTCCTATTGACGAAGTCCAGTCACCCATGACTATTAAATTTTCATCTCCCTTCACTATCTGAATAATTTCTTTTATTTCATCATACATTTCTTCAATTTCTTCGTCATCTGCAGAGCTAGTTGGCATATAAACTTGTACTACTGTGGTAGGCGTGGTGTTCGTATCTATCTTGGCCACAATAATGTGTTCACTATGCTGTTTGTAGTAGCTTACCCGCATTCCTATTTATTATTAAACCCACTCCTGCATTACCCCTATTTGATTTTGTGTTTATAACCCTGTAGTCACCTGACCAGAAGTCTTGTTCCTCCTGCCACCGAACTTCACTAATTCCCACAATATCTAACTTTAACCTATCCATTTCCCTTTTTAAATTTTCTAACCTACCTACCCGATTAATGGATCTGACATTCCATGCTCCGATCCGTAGAATGCCAGTTTTCTTTCTCCTGATAACGACATCCCCTCAAGTAGTCCCCGCCCGGAGATCTGAATGGGGGACTATTTCACCTCCGGAATGTTTTACCCAAGAGGACGCCATCATCATTTAACCATACAGTAAAGCTGCATGCCCTCGGGAAAAATTACGGCCGTAGTTTCCCCTTGCTTTCAGCCGTTTGCAGTACCAGGACAGTAAGGCCGTTTTGGTTAGTGTTACACGGCCAGATCAGTCAATCATCCAGACTGTTGGCCCTGCAACTACTGAAAAGGCTGCTGCCCCGCTTCGGGAACCACGTGTTTGTCTGGCCTCTCAACAGATACCCCTCCGTTGTGGTTGCACCTACGGTACAGCTATCTGTATCGCTGAGGCACGCAAGCCTCCCCACCAACGGCAAGGTCCATGGTTCATGGGGGTAGGACAAACAGCATAGTGAATGCATTATTGTGGCCAAGATAGACACGAAGCGCACGCCTATCACAGTAGTACAAGTTTACAGGTCAACTAGCTCTGCAGATGATAAAGAGATTGATGAAATGTATGATGAGATAAAAGAAATTATTCAGATAGTGAAGGGATATGAAAATTTAATACTCATGTGTGACTGGAATTCGATAGTAGGAAAAGGAAGAGAAGGAAACATACCGTATTTAATCGAATCTAAGCCGCACCCGAATCTAAGCTGCACCTGAAAAATGAGACTCGAAATCAAGGAAAAAAAATTTTCCCATATCTAAGATGCGCCTGAAATTTGAGACTCGAAATTCAAGGGGAGAGAAAAGTTTTAGGCTGCACCTCCAAATCGAAACAAAGTTGGGCCACTGTAATATGAGACACAATTTAGGTCGAATGAATGACTGTACAGCTACAGTAGTTTGGTTCGAGTCGTAAGCTTAGCAGTTAAGCTTTACCAGGTAGTCATTGCTATGCGTCAGGCACTCTGTCCATATATAGCAGTGGTTGGGAAGGGAGTAAGACAGGGTTGTAGCCTATCCTCGATGTTATTCAATCTGTACATTGAGCAAGCAGTAAAGGAAACAAAAGAAAAATTCGGAGTAGGAATTAAAATCCATGGAGAAGAAATAAAAACTTTGCGGTTCGCCTATGACATTGTAATTCTGTCAGAGACAGCAAAGGACCTGGAAGAGCAGCTGAATGGAATGGATAGTGTCATGAAAGGGGGACATAATAAGATGAACATCAACAAAAGCAAAATGAGGATAATGGAATGTAGTCAAATTAAACCAGGTGATGCTGAGGATATTAGATTAGGAAATGAGGTGCGTAAAGTAGTAAATGAGTTTTGCTATTTGGGGAGCAAAATAACTGATGATGGTTGAAGTAGAGAGGATATAAAATGTAGACTGGCAGTGGCAAGGAAAGAGTTGCTGAAGAAGAGAGATTTGTTAACATTGAGTATAGATTTAAGTGTCAGGAAGTCGTTCCTGACAGTATTTGTATGGAGTGTAGCCATGTATGGAAGTGAAACATGGACGATAAATAGTTTGGACAAGAAGAGAATAGAAGCTTTCGAAATGTGGTGCTACAGAAGAATGCTGAAGATTAGATGGAGAGGTATTGAATAGAATTAGGGAGAAGAGAAATTTGTGGCACACCTTGACTAGAAGAAGGGATCGGTTGGTAGAACATGTTCTGAGACATCAAGGGATCACCAATTTAGTATTGGAGGGCAGCGTGGAGGGTAAAAATCGTAGAGGCAGACCGATAGATGAATACAGTAAGCAGATTCAGAAGGATGTAGGTTGCAGTAGATACTGGGAGATGAAGACGCTTGCACAGGATAGAGCAGTATGGAGAGCTGCATCAAACCAGTATCTGGACTGAAGACCATAACGACAACAACAGTAAAGACAGGGGTGAATATTTTGCGATGTGATTAATACTCATAACTTTTTTTATCTACCACAGGTGATGAAACAAAGTCTGAAACAGAGCAAGCTGTAACCCTATGTATGCCCAAATCTGTCAGTAAGTAATTCAGACCATATTTAATGCAAATGCAATATTTAGACAATAATTTTTAGTATGGTGAATACAGTGGCATGTTTATTTTTACTGGGAACAACACTGATTAAAAGTAATGAACAACTGAATTATCATAAGGGCTCATAATGGTAGATTATGACTGAGCTAATCAGCTGTTTTGGAAATACTGACACAAACCATTAACGAGCTATGGCTCCAGACTTTACAGTAAGATTCTTTAATTTTCAAAACACTAATCAACTTACAAGATAACTGGTATTGGAGTTCAAACACATCCTAAATTACTGTTGCATTTTATATCATGATATCTGTCTGATTTCCAAGTTTATCAGCATACTCCTGTTGCAATAATTTCTTGGACTCAAATGACACACTTTATTAATAAATCACACTATTAATTACAAATTTGCACAAATTATCCTAATTTATAATGTGGCAACTGTACTGGTAAATATGTAATGCACAGTGTAGACATACAAATTAGTTATGTAATCTTTTGTATTTTGTTAAATAACTGTGTATTACACGAACTAAATTGCTGCCTTAACCAATAGCTCATCTAAAATAGTAAATACTCAACAAACAGTTTTATAAAAAGAAATATGTAATAGAAAAACTAAAAATAATCCTATGCAAGTCTTTAAATAGTCCACCACAATGAAAAATCTTCAGTCCCAAGTGAGCTAGCACACAAGTGTCATCTATATGAGAGTCTACAACCAATATCACTGTGAAAGTTTGGCTCACTTTAAGAGGTTCAATAAGTATACAAGTCTGTCCATCATCATAGTTGGATCAATTAACATTCTGTACCATCTCCCTTGTTAACAACATGTCTTAAGTGAAGTAGCTGTGGAAACTTCTTTGACTGACACAAGTATAAACTGCATTGCATTTTCCAGTCCACACTTTGTGGATGTGTTTTGTGGACCCATGCTGCAACACATGTCTATGATAAATTATGTAGAGAAGTGTGATGAACTAAGCGTTTTATATATATATATATATATATATATATATATATATATATATATATATATATATATATATATATATATATATATATATAGTTATAATAGAAGGAAATATTCCACGAAGGAAAAATATACTTAAAAACAAAGATGATGTGACTTACCAAATGAAAGTGCTGGCAGGTCGACAGACACACAAACGAACACAAACATACACACAAAATTCAAGCTTTCGCAACAAACTGTTGCCTCATCAGGAAAGAGGGAAGGAGAGGGAAAGACGAAAGGATGTGGGTTTTAAGGGAGAGGGTAAGGAGTCATTCCAGTCCCGGGAGCGGAAAGACTTACCTTAGGGGGAAAAAAGGACGGGTATACACTCGCGCACACACACAGGGATATGTGTGTGTGTGCGAGTGTATACCCGTCCTTTTTTCCCCCTAAGGTAAGTCTTTCCGCTCCCGGGACTGGAATGACTCCTTACCCTCTCCCTTAAAACCCACATCCTTTCGTCTTTCCCTCTCCTTCCCTCTTTCCTGATGAGGCAACAGTTTGTTGCGAAAGCTTGAATTTTGTGTGTATGTTTGTGTTCGTTTGTGTGTCTGTCGACCTGCCAGCACTTTCATTTGGTAAGTCACATCATCTTTGTTTATATATATATATATATATATATATATATATAAAAAGATGATGAGACTTACCAAACAAAAGCGCTGGCAGGTCGATAGACACACAAACAAACACAAACATACACACAAAATCTAGCTTTCGCAACCAACGGTTGCCTCGTCAGGAAAGAGGGAAGGAGAAGGAAAGACAAAAGGATATGGGTTTTAAGGGAGAGGGTAAGGAGTAATTCCAATCCCGGGAGCGGAAAGACTTACCTTAGGGGGGAAAAAAGGACAGGTATACACTCGCACACACACACATATCCATCCACACATACAAGACACAAGCAGATGTCTGCTTGGGTCTGTATATGTGTGGATGGATATGTGTGTGTGTGCGAGTCTATACCCGTCCTTTTTTCCCCCTAAGGTAAGTCTTTCCGCTCCAGGGACTGGAATGACTCCTTACCCTCTCCCTTAAAACCCACATCCTTTCGTCTTTCCCTCTCCTTCCCTCTTTCCTGATGAGGCAACAGTTTGTTGCGAAAGCTTGAATTTTGTGTGTATGTTTGTGTTCGTTTGTGTGTCTGTCGACCTGCCAGCACTTTCATTTGGTAAGTCACATCATCTTTGTTTTTAGGTATATTTTTCCTTCGTGGAATGTTTCCTTCTATTATAACCATATCATATATATATATATATATATATATAAAAAATTGCAATTTGTGGAATGAGGTTTATGGCAACTATTGTGAATGAAACTGTCACTGGATGTGTAGATATACGAATATAAGTATTAGGAAACTGATCATTGTCCAATATGTCAATTTAAAGTTATTAAATAAATGAAAAGTGAAACTAAAAAACAGTGGTGGTGTTTCCACTATTGTATAACATCATTCAATAGCCACCAAGTTTTCAGTGGGTGGCACTACTGAGAAGATGATGCTTTAGCCAGGTTAGTACCATCACAAGTTCTTCCTCACAACACAATGTTCTTATTGTAATAGCTTTCAATATCTTTTTAACACAGACGTACAGTGGTGTAACGCTTAATAACATTAACTGTTAAAAATCATGTTTTCCACAGAATGTGCTAAATTTGATGCTAGAATCTGATAGCACAATTAAGTTTCATCCCAGTTAGGATGTGAACCTGCACTGTGTTGGTACATCTTACATTTAACATCTTCCTTGGGGAAAAAAAGAAAGTGAACATGAACATTACATCACTTTCGAAAGGCTCCCAAATTGTTTTGTAAAGGAAATTTTCTTTTTAATTAGTTGCTTCAGCAAATACGTAGATGAACATGTTAAAAGTCTTAATTGTGCAGTGAATTACAAACTCCTCTCCGGGGGGGACACCATTGCGGGGTATTCGTGGTGTGGACTGTGTATCCCCAAATCTCGTGGGACCAATATGGACATGACTAAAGAAAATAAATTAAAACAAACTGAGAGGCAAACTGAGACCTCAGACACCCAAACATCAGAGTCAGGACCGATGGAAGGCATTCCCACTACTGAATCAGGGTCTAGACCTGAGCCAGAAATGGGAACTGTAACTGAAAGTTGGACCAGATCAAGTTTAAAGCCTTGTCTGGGGTTGGGACGAGGAAACTACTTGGGGAACAGAGAAAAAAGGAAGGGAAGGAATGGCTTCCTAAAGATAAGTGAAGGGAATTAAAGGGGCTTGAACCTAAGACCCCAAGAAAAAACTGTCTCAGGTTGAAGGGGATACACAAACTCAACAATGTCGAAGACAGGCAGCAAGAGGACAAGGGAGGAATCAAAGACTCCATCCTCCCTGGATAAGCGAGCCCAGAAAAAACAGAGGCAAGAAATAGGGAAACAGTTCCACAGTACTGCAGTCTCGGTTTTTCAGATGGCAGTTATCCACAAAGGCTATCTACTGGTAGCCACTGGGGGGCGGGGGGACACTGGTCCAGGACCCAGCTTCAGAAGAGTCTATCTAGATCCTGGTGCCCTCATTTTTGTCTGTGAGGGGGTGGAATGGCTTAAGGACAAGGTGCCCATGATATCCCCGAGGGAAGTTGCAAAGCTGCTGGTCAAGACGGTAGCAGAGCTTCTTAAGACCGCAAAGGTATCAATATGGGTACAAAAGATCCTTAAGGATGTCTTCCCTAAGACCATTCAAGAAAATAGGGGCCCAGAACGCGAAAGTCTTGACAGAAGACTGGAGAGTGATCAACCAGGAGGTTGTACCAGAAGGACGAACTCTGGTGGTGGAGGTCGGAGAGAAGTCCCTGAAGGCGATGCGAAAGCAAGACCTGAAATTGTTTATATGGTTCTCGCAGGCCACCGTCAGGGTTATCAAAGAACTCAAAGGCGATTATGGCAGCAAAACGGAGACTGGAGGTGCTGCAGATTAATCTGCAGCACAGTAAAGGAGCCTCTGCTGTTCTGCACCGCTGCCTGGGGAGGCAGGAAGTGGATGTGGTCCCGATACGAGAACCCTACTTATATAAAGGGGGCGTATCAGGCCTCAGTGGCACTGGAGGTAAGCTCATTTATGCTAGAAATCTAAGAAACTCCAGAAATTGCATCTACGTAAGAAATGGAATTTCTTCCATGCCAATGACAGATTTCTGCTACAGGGACCTAGTGACCATTAGAATGCAGCAATGTGAGGAAGGTACCACAAGGGAAATTGTTTTGGCCTCAGCATACCTTCCTTATGGAGATAGCTCTCCTCCTCCTATGGAGGTGAGGAGGTGGGTAGAAGCTTGCCATCGGGAAGGTGACCAACTGTTGGTGGGACGCAATGCCAATGCACACAACCTAGTGTGAAGCAGCAAGGACACCAAGGGTAAGTACCTTCTCGAATTTCTTTTAGCTAACAACTTGGAGGTCCTGAATAGGGGCAAAGAATCTACATTCAGGAATAGCAGAAGGGAAGAAGTAATTTACATAACCTTTAGTTCCATGATGATGGGCAGCTATGTCAAACAATAGCATGTGGTCTTAGAGCCATCCTCATCGGACCACATGTACATTAAATTCAAGGCTGAAATGGGAATCAGACAGACCATGACCTATAGGAATCCCAGGAAAACAGACTGGGAGACTTATGAGAGGTGCCCTCGGAAATTAAAACATCCATAAGGAAACCATTAGAGTTTGAGGAAGTAGCAGAGGCCATTACCTGTGCCATAGTGACCTCATATCAGGACAACTGCACAATCACCAAGAAGTGCACAAACAGGGGTGTACCTTCGTGGAACAAAAACTTGGAAACACAAAGAAAACAAGTATGAAGACTGTTCAATCTTGTGAGACGAAAAGGACAATGGGCAAAATATCGTGAGGCACTTGTCAACTACAACCTCGCAATCAGATGAGCAAAGGAGGCATCCTGGAAGGCATTCTGTGAGGAAGTGGACAGCATGGCTGCTCAAGCCAGACTTCACAGAATCCTCACTAGAGTAACAACCAGTCCACGAGGTACGTTGAGGAAGGTGGATGGGGAATATACAAAGACAGCACATGAGATGCTGGAACTGCTCTGCCAGCCAACACAAACCAGAATGTAATACTGGAGAGAGAATGGTTTTCAGATACTCGAAGAGAGGACTGAGAATTGGCCAAGGAGAGCGTGGACTACAATAAAATCCAATGGGTGGTGGGAACACTCCAACCGTTCAAGCCACCTGGCCCAGATGGAATCTTTCCAGCTCTCCTGCAACAGGCAGGAGAAAATCTCATAAGAGTCCTATGCAGGTTATTCAGAGTTCGCCTAGCAGTAGGAATCATTCCCAATGCTTGGAGAGCAGTGAAGGTTGCCTTCATTTCAAAGCCAGGGAGAATTGATTGTACCATGGCTAAAGATATGAGACCAATCACTCTGTCCTCCTCCATTCTCAAAACACTGGAAAAAACTGGTTAATGTGTACGTTGGGGAGAGGAGGCTAATTAGGGCCCCTCTACATTCAAACTAACATGCATATCAACCAGGTAAATCATGTGAGACGGCTCTCCATCAACTCGTTGGGAGGATGGAGAAAGCACTTCACTTTCAAGAAATAGCCCTCTGCATCTCCTTGGATATCGAGGGGGCCTTCAGTAACATGACCCTCGATTCTATGGTAATGGCAGCAGAGGTGCATGAGCTGGGGACCACTATATGCAGGTGGACCAGGGCCATGCTTAGTAGAAGGAAGGTAGACGCTACCACGATGAATGAAAAGATGGTAATTAACACCACTAGGGGTTGCCAACAAGGAAGAGTTTTGCCCCTTTATTGTGGAATCTAGTAGTGAACAAACTCATTGAGGAACTAAATTTCAGACAATGCTTCTGCCAAGGATACGCAGATGACCCTGTCATAGTAATACTTGGCAAATTTACTGACACAGTTAGAAATATGGCACAAGGGGGATTAGACATTGTGCAAGATGGTGGATTAAGCAGGATCTATGGGTTAATCCTAAGAAGACTGTTGTGGTGCCATTCACGAAGAGGCATATCCAACACTCAATTTGGGATCTAAAGCTCTTCAATGAAACTCTACCTGTGACGGGGATAGTGAAATATCTAGGGGTAATCTTATATGAGAAACTAGCATGGACCTCTCAAATTAAGAGCATCTGCTCCTAGGCAAAAAGTACTCTAGTAAGTACCAGAAGGGCTTGTGGTAAAAACTGGGGTCGAAGCCCCAGAGGTATGCACTGGATACACACCACAGTCGTTAGACCTAGGATTTCCTATGAGGCCGTAGTGTGGTGGAAGAAGGTAGAACAGCGGGTTGCAGCTAAAGAGACTGGCCTCCTTAGCCATAACAGGCAGAATTAGCAGCACACCAACTGCTGGGATGGAAGCCATGCTGGACATGCCTCCACTACACCTTTAGAACAGGTTGGAGGCAGCAGCTAGGGCATACAGACTTAAAACTGGTAAAAACTGGATCTCATTGGGATATCCAGAATCACACACTAAGATAGTGAGTGAGGTAGATATAGGAATGGCTGGAGAAATGCCTGCCGACTATGTAATAACTCCCAACTGCTTCAACAAGCCTTACAATATAATAACTGGAAGCAGGGAGCAGTGGGAAAAAAAGGTTTGATACAGTACGGGGGACATTGTTTGGATCACCGATAGGTCAAAATCAGACCAAGGCATTGGGGCAAGGGTGTACGGAGTTCAGCCAAGTTTGGAGGGCATCATCTCTCTAGGAAAATTGGCTTTGGAATTCCAAGCTGAAATTATTGCAATCTGGGCATGTGTGGAGGAGAATATGCGTAGGTGCTACAACGACTGTAGCATCTACATCTATTCAGACAGCCAAGCAGCCTTGAAATCAGTGGCAGCTCCTGCAACGAGATCTAAGATTGTTGCAGAATGCCACAGGGCTCCAGTGTAGCTAGGGGAAGCAATAGGGTAAACCTAGTGTGGGTCCCTGGCCACTCAAGAATCTGTGGCAATGAACAAGCCGACAGATGGGACTGGATGGGGGCAACAACTTCATTTATTGGACTGGAACCTGTCCTGACAATCACCAAGGCTATGATCCTACTAGAACTAAGGAACTGACTTAGGAAACAGCATGTATAATATTGGACCAAGGGCCATAAACAAAAACATGGTAAGGTAATGACACCCAAGCCATGGGACTGAAAAGGACTGATGAGCAGCCATGGGAATTCCAAAAAACACCTACACAACATAAAGGGTATAACGGAGGAAGACCCTAAATGTAGGATCTGTAATGAGGGTGAAGAAACTGCATCACATGTAATCTTTGAATGCATGGCATTGGAGAGCAAAAGATACAGATTCTTTTGGATAGCCACACCTGAAGAAATTGTGTCTAACAAAAAACTGGCAAAGGAACTCCTTGCACTATTTAAGGGCAGTGGTTAGCTTTACTAGATATACAGTGAGCGAGTGATAGCACACAATAAACTTGGTTTCGGTGCGGGCATTGGCAAGTTAGATCTAAGCTGTTTTAGTTTCCCTGTCAAAATCATATCAAATTACTAACTTCTGTGTGTACTATGATTTGCCAAATAATTTGTTTTCATACCTTGTCTTTTTAATACTGCTAACGTTACTTTTATTTATTTCTTCTTCCAACACTTACATCAGACTATTGGTTTTTATTTCTTTTACAAAAATACTTATCTTTTCTGTATCAGTATGGGAAATAAACACACAACAAGTAGGTTCTAATTGGTTTCAGACACAAATAATACAATTTATTGTTTTCATTACTTAAAATAATTTTCTTCTCTCTAGGGTTATGATGTGACAATATCAATGACATGAAATACAGCTTGTATGCTCAGTTAGGACAAAGGCAGTGAATGGAAATGCCTTAACTTTATTTAAAGAATAAACATAGCACTTCTTGAAGTGATCAGCAGAAAATTAATATAACTCTCTCTTTATTAATACAATGTGAATGGCATCAAAAAGTTAGGAATTAATTCACTGTTGTATGGCAGTGTGGACAGTTTGAACAAATTAATGCAAAAAAGCACGAGACAAAAATACACATACCAGTGAATCCAGGTTTGCACACACATGTGTAACCACCTTCTTTCCGATAACACTGCCCATTATTACCACAAGGATTAGAGTAACACAAATTTACCTCTGTATCACAAAGGTAATGTTCTCTGCTACCTGAAAGTATGACAGAAAAAAGAGACACAGTTTAGAACCATACATTGCAACAAAACATGACAACAGAATACACAAACAACATTTTGCAGAATAGATTCTTCCCTTCACATGCTCGTCGCATAAAACAGCAAATATTCTGCACCTTTAGAACTGAAACTGGCAAATATTCCAATCCTAAATTTTATTTGGTTCTCTTCCAAATGAAATGGAAGCTTTACTGCTATGCTCCAGGGAAAATCTGAAGAAACTTGTTGCTTCTCATGTATGTTATCAAACAGCTACACATGCCTGTCACTGTTAACTTCTCAGAATATCATAGCTGGTCATTTGCAATTGGCATAATGTTTAATAGCATGCTCACACTACTAAATTTTTTATAATGTGTTTGGTCATTGAGAGACACTGACCAAACATTAATAATGTGAAAATACTACAATCATTTAAATACATTTCACAAACATGCTAATTGTCAGAAACCTCTCACAGGGTCTCCACAATACCCATTATGATATTCTGAGTAATATATATATATATATATATATATATATATATATATATATATATATATATATATATATATATACCAAACAAAAGCGCTGGCAGGTCGATAGACACACAAACAAACACAAACATACACACAAAATTCTAGATTTCGCAACCAACGGTTGCCTCGTCAGGAAAGAGGGAAGGAGAAGGAAAGACAAAAGGAAATGGGTTTTAAGGGAGAGGGTAAGGAGTCATTCCAATCCTGGGAGTGGAAAGACTTACCTTAGGGGGAAAAAAGGACAGGTATACACTCGCACCCACACACATATCCATCCACACATACACAGACACAAGCAGACATTTGTATATTTTTCCCACGTGGAATGTTTCCCTCTATTATATATATATATATATATGCCCAAACTCTTTGGCTTTACAAATGTCTGCTTGTGTCTGTGTATATGCGGATGGATATATGTGTGTGCGCGCGAGTGTATACCTGTCCTATATATATATATATATATATATATATATATATATATATATATATATAAAAAGAAAGATGATGAGACTTACCAAACAAAAGCGCTGGCAGGTCGATAGACACACAAACAAACACAAACATACACACAAAAATCTAGCTTTCGCAACCAACGGTTGCCTCGTCGGAAAGAGGGAAGAAGAAGGAAAGACAAAAGGATTGGGTTTTGCGAAAGCTAGATTTTTGTGTGTATGTTTGTGTTTGTTTGTGTGTCTATCGACCTGCCAGCGCTTTTGTTTGGTAAGTCTCATCATCTTTCTTTTTAAATATATTTTCCCACGTGGAATGTTTCCCTCTATTATATATATATATATATATATATATATATATATATGGTTATAATAGAAGGAAACATTCCACGTAGGAAAAATATACCTAAAAACAAAGATGATGTGACTTACTAAATGAAAGTGCTTGCAGGTCAACAGACACACAAACGAACACAAACATACACACAAAATTCAAGCTTTCGCAACAAACTGTTGCCTCATCAGGAAAGAGGGAAGGAGAGGGAAAGACGAAAGGATGTGGGTTTTAAGGGAGAGGGTAAGGAGTCATTCCAGTCCCGGGAGCGGAAAGACTTACCTTAGGGGGAAAAAGGGACGGGTATACACTCGCGCACACACACACACGCGCACACACAAACACACACACACACACACACACACATATCCATCCACACATATACACACAAGCAGACATATCACACCATTGATCGAGCAGCAGCCAAACTAAGGAAATAATGTCCCTCAACTGCTGTGTTTGGAGTGGTACCATGACAGAAAGCACTGATTGCTGTTGAGTGGCATTGCATTGTATGCAGTGATGAATTGTGGCGAGTATGGCGGTGAGCTGTGGATAGGGTCCATTCTTACAATGTTCTGGAGAGACGCAGCAGCATTAACCTTGTAGTCATGGAGTGCAGAGTTATCAGGACAACTTTAGATCAAGGCTAGTAGTTAGGGAACTATGACAGCACAACTGCATATCACAGAACTGTGTCCTCACGTGTTACCTTGCCTGCGACAGTATCACAGTGCCTATTTTCAACATGAGTGTGCTCATCCTTCCTTACACAGTACATGTCTTTATGAACTGTCGAAGTGGTGTTGAGGTACTCCAGTAGTCAGTCAGCTCCTCATATCCATTCCCAGTAAAATATGTGAGAGACCATCTCGGGCATCAACCCCATTCCAGTGCCATTATCCATAATATCAAAGATCAGTTACAATAGTTATGGGCCAACTTGCCTCAGAATAGGACACACTAGTTTTATGAACCCTTTCCAACCAAATCAGTGCATCCATTGAAGCCAGAGAGGGTGCACTGTCACAGTGATATTTGGGTTCATATTGCCAAGTTCTTTGTACACTGATTTCAATTTTACAGTCATTGCAATACCACCACACACCCTTTCAACCTGTGAAGCTGTATTTCATTTCTTCATCCCCTTCTGGGTGCTTCACTTTTTTTTTCAGGCACTGTATTTACTATTTTGTCGCATTGTCTCTGTCCTCTTCCCCTTCCACAAAAAACATATCTAAACACAGTTCATATTTAAACTCTGATACCTGAATTTTATAGGCCTCATAATAAAGCATGAATGCTTCTTTCCTCATTTGGCATGCTATTAGAACAAGGAAAAAGGTGCTCCATATCATGTTTAGCAAATCAACAACTAAGCAAACATGGGGAGTAGACAGCACTGTTGTTAGTTCTTGTTTAATAATAGTTAATTCATAACTAGCACACAGCAAATTTAAAATAACAACACCAGCAAAAAATAGTAGCAATTAATAACAATTATCTTCAAAGTTCAGCCAATTTTTTGTCACAGGCTAAAATTATTTATGCAAAGTAATAAATTTTCTACTCTGCAGTGCACTCTCAAGCTTGGAAAAAAAAGAAGAAGAAGAAAAACTTTCACAAGAATCTACTCACCTGTAAACCCTAAAGGACAGCGGCACGCAAATGTTGTGACTGGGTATATTGGACGAAATAAAACAGTATCACTGCTAATGAATCCTGATGCATTGCCAAATTTAAGTACTGTCAGACATTCTTCATAGTTCAGGCATGGTTCACGAACACATAGATTGTCATCGAAGGGTAAGACCTATGACAAAAGGGCAAGATTATTCCATTACATCATAAGTGCATTCCTTGCACCAACTAAAGGCTAAAAAAGGAAAATGCATGAAATGTAATAGTCTGTTTATACAATGTGAACCAACCTACATTTATATATCCTAAATTGGATTAATAACTAGCTTCATTGAACACAACTTCTTACATCAAATCAATAAAACACAGACATTCCAGCTATAACTTACAATTACTTATGACCTAATGAGTACTATACCCAAATACATAATTCTATAACAACAAGATTATCATATTATCAGTCAACCAGCCAGATTACAATCTTAACATTAACAATACGCAAAAGGCTTTCTTGAAATAATCACAATTATGTGTACAAACCAAGACCTGCTGACTCCACTATAAGAATACACTACACTATCATCGATACTGAAAAGTGAAAGCTTCTGTTCTATTTCTCCATCTACATTTATTGTTTTCAAACCACAGTGAGGTGCATGACAGAGGATACATCCCATTATAGCAGTTACTAGGGTTTTTTCCTGTTCTAGTCACGTATGGAGCACAGCAAGAATCATGTTACAATGCCTCTGTGCATGCAGTAATTACTCTAATCTTATCCTACAACCCTTATGTGAGTGATATGTAGAGGGTCGCAATGTATTCCTACAGTAATCATTTAAAGCTGGTTCTTGAAACTTTGTTAATACACTTTCTTGGAATAGTTTACATCTATCTTCAAGAACCTTCCCGTTCACTTCCTTCAGTATCTCTGTGACACTCTCCCTCAGATTAAACAAACCTGTGATCATTTGTGCTGCCCTTCACTATATATGTTCAATAACCACTACTTTTTGAAGTCCATAAACCTATCCACCCAGGACACCCCATTGTAGCCAGTTACTGTGCCCCCACTGAGAGAATCTCTGCTCTCAAGGACTAACACCTTCAACCTATAACCCGAATCTACCCAACTATGTAAAAGATACCAACCATTTTCTCCACTGACTCTCCATAGTTCCTGTCCCTTTACCATACGGTGCGCTGCTCATCATTATTGGTGCCACCTCCCAGTACATTAACATTCCTAATGCCCATGGCCTTACCAATATTGAACACTACGTTTCCCAACGCCCGACGGATCCCTGACCAAACCTTCTTCCCGGTCACCATGACCAACTATATCCTCACCGACAATTTTTCTTGTTACAAGGCATTACCTACGAACAAATCAGGCTTACGGCTATGGGTACCTGCATGGCACCATCCTAAGCCCACCTATTCATGGACCATCTAGACGAATCTTTCCTAAAAACTCAGAATCTTAAATCCCTCACCTTGTTCAGATTCAATGATGACATCTTTGCTACATGGATCGAAGGTGAGGACGCCCTAACCACATTCCTCAAGGACCTCGGCAACTTCTCCCCCATTTGCTTTACCTGGTCCTACTCAACCCATCAAGCCACCTTCCTAGATGTTACCCTTCACCTCAAAGTTGGCTACATCAGTACTTTTGTCCATATCAAACCTATTAACCATCAGCAATATCTCCACTTTGACAGTTGCCACCTGTTCCATACCAAGAAGTCCCTTCCACATAGTCTAGCTACCCATGGTCGTCGCATCTGCAGTGACGAGCAGTCCCTCTCGAAATATACCGAGGGTCTCACTGAAGCCTTCACTAATCATAATTATCCTCCCAACCTTGCACAAAAACAAATCACCCATGCTTAATTCTTATTAATGCTTATTAACACCCAGGACTGGAGCAAATGAATTAAATTCTCTGCCAGGGTTACGATTACCTTTCATTGTGGCCTGAAATGAGAAATGTCCTGCCCACTATCCTTCCCACCCCTCCCACAGTGGTATTCCACTGTCCACCGAACCTACACAATATACTCGTCCACCCTTACACAACCCCTGCTCCCATTCCCTTACTTCATGGCTCATACCCCTGTAATAGACACAGATGCAAGACCTGTCCCATACATCCTCCCACCACCACCTACTCCAGTACTGTTACTAACATCACCTATCCCATCAAAGGCAGCGCTACCTGTGAAACCAATCATGTAATCTACAAGCTAAACTGCAATCACTGTGTTGCATTCTATGTAGGCATGACAACCAACAATCTGTCTGTCTGCAAGAATGGCCACCAACAAACTGTGGCCAAGAAACAAGCGGACCACGCTGCTCTTGAGCAGGCTGCCCAATACATCACTCATTTCAATGACTGCTTCACGGCCTGTGCCATACGGATCCTTCCCATCAACACCAGGTTTTCTGAACTGCACAGGTGGGAACTTTCCCTGTAATACATCCTACGTTCCCATAATCATCCTGGCCTTAACCTTCTTTAGTCACTGTACTCACCCATACAGTTTCTTCCCTGTTCCCATTCCAGCATTACACAGTCTTCACTCCACCATCACACCCAGTCTTTTTATTTCTCTCCTTTTCCACTACTTCCCCTCCCCATCTCTCCCCTGCCCTCCATCTAATCTGCAGCACTTCACTGTCTGTCACCCCCACCATACTATCCCTCCCCCTCCCTGCTCCAGCCTCCTCTTTATCACCACCCAGTCACCACTCCCATCATGCACTTGTGCTGCTGCTCACAGTGTGGTCTCAGTTGCCTGAGACTGCAGTTTTGTGTGTGTGTGCGGGGGGGGGGGGGGGGGGGGGGGGGGGGGGGGGGGGTTGGCACCTGCGCGCACACCTCTTGCATTTGAATTTCTTATTTACTGCGACAAAACCACCACCTCCATTTCCCAGTGTGTGTGTGTGTGTGTGTGTGTGTGTGTGTGTGTGTGTGTGTGTGTGTCCGTCCGTCCGTCCGTGTGTCTGTCACCTGTTGTTGACGAACGCCTTAACGGCCACTTTTTGTTGTGCCTATCTGCAACTCAGCATTTCCGCTGTATAGTGAGTAGCAACTTTCCTCTTCATAATATTGTTACATTCCATCCTGGATTGTCCGTTGTTTGATGATTAAAGTATGATTGGGGAGCTTATGTACAAGTGAACTAAGGTTTTCTCTAAAGTTTTTGGTTATATCAGTGGATGAGTCTGGTGGGCAATAGAAGGACCCAATTTCCAATTATTATTTTATGTCCACCTCTGATATGGAGTCTTGCCCAAACAATCTCACATCCAGCTTCAATTTCTACCTCTGTGCATTTGAGTTTCTTATTTACTGCGACAAAACCACCACCCCCATTTCCCATTTTCCTATCCTTTTGATATACACTTAAATTTTCCCCCAAACTCGCACTGCTATCAATTTCAGGTTTCAACCAGCTTTCTGTACCTAGTATTGTACGAGTTTCACTGCTTTTCGTTAGCCCTTCAAACTCTGGCAGTTTGTTGTGAATGCTCCGGCAGTTTACCATTAGGATTTTAATACTCTCACCTGTGGGAGGCATTTCTTTTGATCTTACACTGATATTTCTTGATTTCCTACAGTTATCATTATCTCGATTGGATGGAGAGTTGAGTGATATAAAAAAAACCCTTGTGTGCACCCCACACACAGTTAGCTATCTGAGTAGTAGGCTCTCATGTGTAGTACACACCAGAACAATTTAGGGGAACCTTACACTTCTCAACCGTATGGCACATGTCCAGGAAGCTGCAGCCTAACTTGTCATAGAACTTTCAAACTCTCTGGTTCAGTCTTTCCATTCAACTTGGAACCAAAATGTCATGATAAATTCTGGGGACAATGCTGCAAATTGTGAGCTTCATTGAAACTCCACACATACAGCTAGTCTTCTAAACCTTTTTTGCCAGTCCCTGTAATAACCCAAGAATGACCTTGGAGCCCAGATGACAGGCATCATTTGTTCCAACATGCACCACAATCTGCAGTTGGTTGCACCCTGTTCTCTCAATGACTCCCAGAATAGCCTCTTCAACATGCTGAATGAGGTCCCCACGCATAAGTGCTGAGTGCACCAGGTGTCCTTTCCTGTCCCTTGCTGCCATTTCCCTTTGAGGTACCATCATTTGCTGTACATTTGAACTGCTGACGATTAATAGACCCTACCTTTTTGTGTTTGTCACCTCCTGACACTGGACAAAACAGGTTTCCCCAAAACGGGTGAAGTGAGTCCCACTGGTTCAGTTTCAGTATTACTCCCTATGGCATTACATTTAGGGGCAACTTACGTTTCTTGACAATGAATTTCCTTACGTCAGAAAAAAAGGTAATCAGAAGGATCTATGGTGTCAGTTAATGATCTTTGTACAGACCACTGTTGAGTATCCTGAATTCTTACCGTGCCATCCCTGTAAATATATTTTCTCATGGGATTCGTGTTTAATGACACGGAATCATTCAAAAGGAACTACACAATTAACTTAGAGACAAGGTAACATGCATCATAAACAGCAATGCAGAGTGGATGTGACCATTTGCAAGCTGGCCATCTATGTTTGTATCTAAGTTGTCATTTGGAAAGAAGCCTGGGATAATAAGAAATCGGCTGGTCTGTGCATGTAGAGGGTTAGCTATGTGGTGCCGAGGAACTCCTTGATCCCCGGAAGCCATGAGCAAAGGTAATGGCATCTCATGTTGAACACTGAGAAAGGTGGAAAACTGGTAATGCCCTGAGTCCACAATTAAGTACTAACCAGTAGCAGGTTACAGTCTTGAAGGAACAATTTATGTTCCCTCCTATACACCTAAGGAGCGCACATGCTTAAGTGGTGTGCTAATTAAGAAAATGGCAGTACATAATGGGGAGCACTGAAAGAGCCTTGCAGGCTGGTTCTAACACATTAACACAAAAGATAACAACTACAGTAACATTTGAAATTGGCTAATGCCTCTTAATTGAGGAGGGTCTGGACAGATGGACCACGAGTGGCCTGTAACCTACATTTGATGTCGTCTAGTGGCATGGGAAATTTCTTCAACAGTGTGCTTGGCGGCAAGGGAGTGCCTAAACAGCTGGGGATAGTATAGTAATAAATGGGACTGGTAGTCCTAGTGCGCAATGCATTATTTGCACTACACTGCACGCAGTATTCCAATTGCTGATACCGAGTGGATGAACCAGGCATCCAGCATAAGGCTTTGTATTCTTGTAGTCAGTAGAATCGCCTCAAGAAGATGCAGCTCAGGAAGGTGACATGGAAAAAACTCAGTAGCACTCCTCTTATTAAATGGACCGCAACAGGGCAACAACAATGAGCACAGGTAAGAATTCTGTGGTTTGCACGTACCCCAGTGAAATGCGGCACATGATACACGGACCATGTGACATTGCGCGGGCGAGCTGGCGAGAGCACAGCTGGGGATGTTGCTTGTCAAAGTGGAACAAGGGACTGGTCAAGTGACGGTTCAGCTTGCCTAACATCCAGAAAGCATGGCCGTCTCAGCCCTCCCTCCGGTGGGAGTGACCAGCAGGGGTGTTGTAGGACCAGTTTCCAGTCTACGCAGTTCGCCATATGCTGCTACAGATGGAGGTAAGGGAAGAAGTCAACACACAGTTCCCCCCTTTTGAGAGGAAAACACTGGTGTCAACTGCTCAAAGGGTACTTGAAACTGACTGACATGCTTGCTGTGAGGCATGCAAGGGTTGTTGCTGTTGTGCTTGTGCTGTGGCTTCCAGTGAAAGGAGGGGCATGGGCGGTTCCTGCGTACAGTGTTGGGAGCATTTGAAGTAGTGTCGTTGCTCCAATCGTGAAGGTGCTAGCGGCGGTGGTGACGACACTGTTGAGCATGGCTGGCGCCTGTGTAGGAGGGGCTCTGCCTGTGTCGTTTGCGAAAAGGGTAGTGCAGTGGCGACATCGGGGTCCCAGGCACTGGGGCGTGTGTCACTCATGTAGCCGGTTGGTGGTGAACAAGTGTCAGCTTAAGCTGATGGTGTGTCAGGCACGACATCCGCGGTTGCATCAACTGGTGGTATGTCACGGACACCAGATGGGAAGGTGTTGGCCTGTGTTGTATCAGGTGCATTTTTGATGGTGCTGTGCTGGATACAGTGATAGGTGAGGGCAACCCTGTCTCAATGGTGCTGTGCTCATTAGCTGGAGGAGACTCTAGAACACAGGCTAGATTCAGCCTGCCTATGGAGAAAATTTTCACGACCCCTTTCAGACAAATGGAGAATGTCTTGTCACAACGTCGCAACACAAAGTGTGGACCTGAATAGTGAGGGCAAAGAGGCAGCCGGTATGCGTCCATCGAAAACATGACGTGTGCATGCTGTCAGGTCCCTGTGGATAAAGGTACAGTGCACACCGTGCTGTTGTGGAGGTGTTGGTCGCAGTTGGGTCGTGTAGCCTTGGAGATGCCACATGAAACCTGGAATGGGGCTGTCAGGAGGGAACGGGGTCACTTCCAAAAACTCACCGGGAATGGCAGGTGGGTGTCTGTATACCAGCTCGGCAGCCAAAGTTTCCACAGGTCTAGAAGTACCAGGGGCAGTGCAGCAGACCAGTCACAAGAAAATTGCATGTGAGGGCAGCTTTAAGTGTGTGCTGGAACCACTCCACCATTCTGTTAGCTGCAGGGTGGTAGCTGGTGGTATGGTGGAAATTGGAGCTGCAGGTAGCTGCCAGAGATCGGAAGAGGGCCAAGGTGAACTGGCACCCACTATCTGTAGTGATGTCACATGGGCATCTGAAGCAGGACAGCCAGATTGGAACGAAGGCTGCAGCAATGGTTTTGGCTGAAATGTCTGGGATAGGGATGGCCTCTGGCCAGTGAGTAAATATGTCGATAACTGTCAACAGATATCGATACCCGTTGGAGGATGGTATTCCAATTTCTGGTACCGGGCAGACAAACTGGGCGTCCAGCATCAGCCTTTGTACTCCTGCAGTCTGTAGTACCACCTCGAGAAGACGCAGCTCAGGAAGACAGCATGGAAAAAAAAACGTAATAGCACTGTTCTTATTAAATGGACCACAACAGGATGACAACAACATGCATGGGGTAAGAATTTTGTGGTTCATGCATATCCCTGTGAAATGCGGCGGCGTTGCACAAACGAGCTGGTAAGAGAATGGCCGGAGCTGTTGCCTTGTCAGAGCTGAACAAGAGACTGGCCGAGCGATGGTTCAGCACGCCTAGCATCTGGAAAGCGTGACCATCTAAGTTCTCCGTCCAGTGGAAGTGTCCAAGGGGGCTGTTGTAGGGCTGGTTTCCAGTCTTTGCAGCCTGTTGTCTGTTGCTACAGATGGAGGCAAGTGAAGGAGTCACCACAGTTTTGTTGCATGGAAATAAAACTGTCTTATTCAAGATTAATATGTCATATGCCACCTTCACTCAACACACCCATGACCTTTGATTTCTAAATTTTAATTAAAAGTTTGAGGAGCTGCACCTATCAAATTTCAGGAATGTATTGCAGCATGTATAGTCACTCTTTGACAATGAGAAAGCAATAGTTAATGACAGGGACCATACCTTGTTTCACTGACTTTCTGACAAGTTGCCAGGCAATTTATTTTGTTACATAGTGTTAAAATTTATACTTCAGGTTGGCATCTCACAAACAATTTGCAAAAATTAGTTTGGACTTTGACAACACTTCCTTAACAATTTTAAAGGATGCTGTTCACAATTCTCCAAGTACATTTTCAGCAGGATTCCAGCAGAATTAAAAAATAGATATGGTGAACCCCAGAATTTCAAATCAAAGTTGATAGACTTTCTGGTGGAATGTCCATTTGTTATACATTAGAGTTTATTACAATAAATCAGAGCTTCTACTGTATTATGTCACCTATTTTTATAAAAGGTAAAGCTCTCCTAAAACTGATGGTTGGTTTGAACAATGCAGCACTTTACTTGCCATGATCCTGTTCAAGGTAACACTGACACCCACAAACCTTTGAATTGACTTCCCCTGTTTATTATATGTGGAAACATAGCTTAATGGTGACTGTAAACCATTGTGCAACTTAAAGTCTTTCACATACAGATATTACTGAGAGAGGTGAAGGGAGCGATAAATAACAGGAAAAGCACCAGGATTTGTAATATGAGCCTTACTTGTACAATAATTTTATTTGTTTTAGTGAAATTATTTTTTTAACCTGTTTTATCAGTATCCTGTGGATTGTTTAGTGTCTTATTCTATGAGCAGGTGGCTTTAGTGCAAATGATTATATGGAACTTAATGTGAAATAAAATAAACAAGTCAGGAAACAGCTCAAAGTTTCTGGGGTATGCAGACTATGAAGTAGCCATTGAATCTACCCACACTGTGCTAATGACTATACTCTACAAGTGAACAGAAAAGACTGCTCTAGTCACAGGATGAAATTGACAAATCATGTGTACAGATTTTGTTTTTCTACTCATTTTTTGTTTGGAAGGATGATTCCAGTTAAATTTTCTATGTAATGTTTATATTTCAAATAAAAGGGTTTATCTCAGAGTTTCTTGAGGGTAATTCTGTATTTGTGAATATATTCAATTCCTTCAAGACTACTCACATTGGTAGTTCTTTTTTGTTCAATGTGTAAAACCTCAATGGCTCATTCTCCACAGTCCACTGTATGTCGTTCTGTTTTAAAGTGGTGAAAGAAAACTGATGGGTTACTATCGCTATCTCTAATGTGTTCTCGGTATTGAATACTGACATTCCGTCCAGTTTGACCAATACAGAATCTGTCAAATGCTTTAACGGAATTTTACATATTGCACAGAAAGGTCCGCTAATGAGTATTCTTGAAGAAATCAAAATATATTCATTCACACAAAATTACCCTCACGAAATTCTAAATAACAGACTGATTTGAAACATAAACATTACATAAAAAATTTTATCGAAATTTTGAGTGTGTGTGTGTGTGTGTGTGTGTGTGTGTGTGAACGGCACATAGTTGGTTTATTATGATTACATCCACATAAAAAGCTATAAGTTGTAACGTGCGTGTTTCAACCGAATACTGCTCCTCCATTCTCAACAGTTAAAAAACTGGCAGACAGATTCACATGAAATTGTATTTGTCTTGAACAGCTATTTCACCATTTACGAAAAATGTGTGACAAAATGTTGTGGCCCAACTAAAATCATGATTATTTCCTTCCATGTGCAAGAACACTTACTAGTATCTTAGTGTTGCTAAATGACATTATTTGCTTATATAGACTTGGACAACACTGCTTGCTGCTTTTTATATTTTTATTTGTCCAGTCTGGTATCGAGCTACATGCTCACTGTTAGCAGTGTTATAGAAGATACACAATAATATAATACACAATATTACAATACAGTAATTATGTGATATGGAAGTTAGGATGTGTTTATAATTTTGCATATTTTGCATTAGAAAGTCTAGTATTTACTTTTATCTTATTTTTATAGCTTCACAGAATTTTTGCAAATGTTTATGGAGGCATTCTATTATCTGGTTTCCAGCATGTTCTCATATTGGTATGAATGAGGCAAACTGTGCTGTATAATAATACCAGCGATATATTTTGTAATCAAAGATATTCCTTTCTGTGTATCGCTGCCTTCTCTATACATACAAATAATGTCATTTATCAACTACATAAAGGCTGCAAGATACTTCGAATAACAATAGGTATCTTAATGAACTACCAAGTTTTTATAAAAAATTAATGTGTTGCTGTATTACCAGAACACACTATCATTTCTATTTTTCATTATATTATTACTCACCTGAACTGTTGATAGCCTGGCCAAGATAGTCCGTTTAAGATAAACTTGTTCCTGCAGAAACTGTGGTGAATAAAACTCATCTCCATTCAAATCTGGCCGCCGAGCAGAGAAGCTCACATTCAAGATTTTTGCATCAACATCAGTATCATCCTAAAGTGAAAACGTATCAGTCTTTGTTTATGAAAGCCAAATGATTGCTTTTACATTTTCTATGGTAAACCTCTGATCAGTTTTAAGGGATGGAGAACAGAGCAAAACCAGATTAACATACCATTTGATATAGAATACTCATCTAATAAGTACAAATTTATGATGCAAATGAAGAGTCAGTATAAGAGTTAAAGAGATAATAGTCTCATGAATAAATGTATCCTTAGCGTTAATGAAAACAGTTTCTCAACCCTGCATATGAAGTTCTAAAACACACACACACACACACACACACACACACACAAAATGTACGATCCTTGAGGTCCTGAATACACCATTAAGAAATTAAAAGACAATGGTGTGCAAGCATTCCTTATTAGCTCAAAATACGTTATGTTTCATAATACAGCGCTTGGCATATGTTTTAATTCGTTCATGGCGTCAAACAATCCTCCTTTACAGATTCTCTTTAGTCTTTTGCTCACAACAGCCTGAGTCTCCACAGAAGAGTTGGATCTTGCATCTGTCATGTGTACTTTCAGTTTAGGGAAAAGAAAATACAAGTGTCTGTCCAGAAACTCATGAATTGCACTGAATATCCAGTCCTGTGTTAGGCAGACATGCAGCATGATTAACAGTGTTAGAAAAAGAGTGTTGACATAATTTAGAAATTAGTTTAAAGATGACAGATTCATCAATCACAATTGATACAAAAATAAAGTATTATATTATGAAAAACATCTCCTCAATCAAAGAGAAAGACAATGAATACACACACACACACACACACACACACACACACACACGTCTCAAGGTTATGGGTATGATTCAGAAAGAAGGAACTTAGGTCCCGTGTGAGCTGAAACCAAGAGACACTGAACGATATTTGTGTGTTTGTGAACAGTTGCTTAAGAGGCAAAAACAGAAGGGATTTCTGCATTGCATTGTGACTGGGGATGAAAAAATGGGCTCATTATGATAACCCTAAACGCAAATAATCATGGGGATATACCGGCCATGCTTCCACGTCGACGGCCAAACCGAATATTCACAGCTCCAAGATGCATTTGATGGGACCAGCTCGACGTCGCGTACTGTGAGGTGTTAAAAACAAGTGCAACAATCACAGGTGCTTTTTATCGAATGCAATTAATGCATTTGAGCAGAGGATTAAGACAAATGGCACATACACAGTCACAAGCAGACATTGCTTGTGACTGTGTATGTGTGGATGGATGTGTGTGTGTGCGCGCGCGCGCGAGTGTATACCTGTCCTTTTTTCCCCCTACGGTAAGTCTTTCCGCTCCCGGGATTGGAATGACTCCTTACCCTCTCCCTTAAAACCCACATCCTTTCATCTTTCCCTCTCCTTTCCTCTTTCCTGATGAAGCAACCGTTGGTTGCGAAAGCTTGAATTTTGTGTGTATGTTTGTTTGTGTGTCTATCAACCTGCCAGCGCTTTCGTTTGGTAAGTTACATCATCTTTGTTTTTAGATATATTTTTCCCACGTGGAATGTTTCCCTCTATATATATATATATATATATAGTTATAATAGAAGGAAACATTCCACGAAGGAAAAATATATCTAAAAACAAAGATGATGTGACTTACCAAATGAAAGTGCTGGCAGGTCGACAGACACACAAACGAACACAAACATACACACAAAATTCAAGCTTTCGCAACAAACTGTTGCCTCATCAGGAAAGAGGGAAGGAGAGGGAAAGACGAAAGGATGTGGGTTTTAAGGGAGAGGGTAAGGATTCATTCCAGTCCCGGGAGCGGAAAGACTTACCTTAGGGGGAAAAAAGGACGGGTACACACTCGCACACACACACCTCACATATACAGACACAAGCAGACATATTTAAAGACAAAGAGTTTGGGCAGAGATGTCAGTCGAGGCAGAAGTGCAGAGGCAAAGATGTTGTTGAATGACAGGTGAGGTATGAGTGGCGGCAACTTGAAATTAGCGGAGATTGAGGCCTGGTGGATAACGGGAAGAGAGGATATATTGAAGAGCAAGTTCCCATCTCCGGAGTTCGGATAGGTTGGTATTAGTAGGAAGTATCCAGATAACCCGGACGGTGTAACACTGCGCCAAGATGTGCTGGTCGTGCACCAAGGCATGTTTAGCCACAGGGTGATCCTCATTACCAACAAACACTGTCTGCCTGTGTCCATTCATGCGAATGGACAGTTTGTTGCTGGTCATTCCCACATAGAATGCATCACAGTGTAGGCAGGTCAGTTGGTAGATCACGTGGGTGCTTTCACACGTGGCTCTGCCTTTGATTGTGTACACCTTCCGGGTTACAGGACTGGAGTAGGTGGTGGTGGGAGGGTGCATGGGACAGGTTTTACACCGGGGGCGGTTACAAGGGTAGGAGCCAGAGGGTAGGGAAGGTGGTTTGGGGATTTCATAGGGATGAACTAAGAGGTTACGAAGGTTAGGTGGACGGCGGAAAGACACTCTTGGTGGAGTGGGGAGGATTTCATGAAGGATGGATCTCATTTCAGGGCAGGATTTGAGGAAGTCGTATCCCTGCTGGAGAGCCACATTCAGAATCTGATCCAGTCCCGGATAGTATCCTGTCACAAGGGGGCACTTTTGTGGTTCTTCTGTGGGAGGTTCTGGGTTTGAGAGGATGAGGAAGTGGCTCTGGTTATTTGCTTCTGTACCAGATCGGGAGGGTAGTTGCGGGATGCGAAAGCTGTTGTCAGGTTGTTGGTGTAATGCTTCAGGGATTCCGGACTGGAGCAGATTCGTTTGCCACGAAGACCTAGGCTGTAGGGAAGGGACCGTTTGATGTGGAATGGGTTCACCTGGTCCTACTCCAAATCCCATGCCACTTTCCTTGATGTTGACCTTCACCTGTCCAATGGCCAGCTTCACACGTCCGTCCACATCAAACCCACCAACAAGCAACAGTACCTCCATTACGACAGCTGCCACCCATTCCACATCAAACGGTCCCTTCCCTACAGCCTAGGTCTTCGTGGCAAACGAATCTGCTCCAGTCCGGAATCCCTGAAGCATTACACCAACAACCTGACAACAGCTTTCGCATCCCGCAACTACCCTCCCGACCTGGTACAGAAGCAAATAACCAGAGCCACTTCCTCATCCTCTCAAACCCAGAACCTCCCACAGAAGAACCACAAAAGTGCCCCACTGGTGACAGGATACTTTCCGGGACTGGATCAGATTCTGAATGTGGCTCTCCAACAGGGATACGACTTCCTCAAATCCTGCCCTGAAATGAGATCCATCCTTCATGAAATCCTCCCCACTCCACCAAGAGTGTCTTTCCGCCGTCCACCTAACCTTCGTAACCTCTTAGTTCATCCCTATGAAATCCCCAAACCACCTTCCCTACCCTCTGGCTCCTACCCTTGTAACCGCCCCCGGTGTAAAACCTGTCCCATGCACCCTCCCACCACCACCTACTCCAGTCCTGTAACCCGGAAGGTGTACACAATCAAAGGCAGAGCCACGTGTGAAAGCACCCACGTGATCTACCAACTGACCTGCCTACACTGTGATGCATTCTATGTGGGAATGACCAGCAACAAACTGTCCATTCGCATGAATGGACACAGGCAGACAGTGTTTGTTGGTAATGAGGATCACCCTGTGGCTAAACATGCCTTGGTGCACGACCAGCACATCTTGGCGCAGTGTTACACCGTCCGGGTTATCTGGATACTTCCTACTAATACCAACCTATCCGAAGTCCGGAGATGGGAACTTGCTCTTCAATATATCCTCTCTTCCCGTTATCCACCAGGCCTCAATCTCCGCTAATTTCAAGTTGCCGCCACTCATACCTCACCTGTCATTCAACAACATCTTTGCCTCTGCACTTCTGCCTCGACTGACATCTCTGCCCAAACTCTTTGTCTTTAAATATGTCTGCTTGTGTCTGTATATGTGAGGTGTGTGTGTGCGAGTGTGTACCCGTCCTTTTTTCCCCCTAAGGTAAGTCTTTCTGCTCCCGGGACTGGAATGACTCCTTACCCTCTCCCTTAAAACCCACATCCTTTCGTCTTTCCCTCTCCTTCCCTCTTTCCTGATGAGGCAACAGTTTGTTGCGAAAGCTTGAATTTTGTGTGTATGTTTGTGTTCGTTTGTGTGTCTGTCGACCTGCCAGCACTTTCATTTGGTAAGTCACATCATCTTTGTTTTTATATATATGTTTTGGTAGAGCACTTGCCCGCGAAAGGCAAAGGTCCCGAGTTCGAGTCTCGGTCGGGCACACAGTTTTAATCTGCCAGGAAGTTTCATATCAGCGCACACTCCGCTGCAGAGTGAAAATCTCATTCTTTAAATGGTGTTATTACACTGATCTTGCAATACTGAAAGTGAATTGGAATATATGTAGGGAAATACTGTTTAATATCACATGCAGCTCACAAATGACAGGGGGACATTAATGCATAGTAATAGAACAAAAAACATCCCAAGTCCCGATTTTTACCCGATATCCACGTGTCAGTTAAAGACTGTATCAACTTGATGCAAACACAAGGCTTTGTAGTAACACTGTAGTACACTACTCACTGGATTACATTTCTGAATGCCTTAATACGGATCAGACTTCTGGAATGCTCATGTACTGTAGTGTCCAAGATCCAGTCCAGTATAAATTTGTAACTTATCTGATACAGTTAACACATACAGTCCACAAAAGGAGCAGAAAAATTCCATCTTAATAACCTAGCATTGCAGAAACACTCAACCTATCTTCATAATCTAAAAATTAGACAGTGTCATTGCCTAACAGAAAGTCACTAAAGTAGTGATAAAAACTAAGACTAGTACTGGGTAACTGCACAACAACATGTTTCCCTTATTTTATCAATATTCTTATTTATGAAGCCCATCAATGTCAGTAATGAAAATGTCACTAAATAATTTCTTACCTGTATGCTAAACACAAAAATATTTTCCTTTGGACATGGGATGATAGCTGCTAATCCTTCAATGAAAAATGTGAGCAGAGGTGAAAGGAAAGCCTCTTCAGTCATATCATTTAAACGCACTGTTATCGAATTAAAAAGCATTTCTTCAGTAACAAGACGAACTGTCAGCTGCATAAGTGCTTTCACTTCATTCACTCCATCTAAAAGTGAAACAATATATACATCTAACTACTCAATCGCACTTAAAACCTCAAAAAGAAAAAAATATTAAAACATGCAACAACTAGATAACATGACACATGAATTATCATTCAACTAATAAGATTTAAAAATGTACTGTATACACTTCTAAGCATTTCGGTGGAAATAAAAAATTTTCTACCATGTTTTAAAATAAATGCTTGAAACTGGGGTCCACAGCCTGCACGAAATTAAGTGGTACCACCCTTCCTTTATTTGTCTGCAACTACTAGACAAAAATCTACACATTTTACAGTATAACACAAGTAGATGATGGAAATTTGCAGGTGATCCTCCAGATGGACTTATATCACTAGAATATGGCCATAGAGGCCAAATTCAGTTCACTGTTTAACATAATGACTTTTATCTAATGATTACAGCTAAAGACAAGAAAAGTTGTATCACTTAATAATTTTTGATCCTCATCTGCTGGAGTTTGTTTTAAGTACTTTTCTTTACAGTCAACTAATTGTTTAATCGTAATATTTTAATCAAAGACCAGCAATAAGTCTTTTGGTAAGGATGCATAGGAACTTTCCATCATTACTCACTTAGTTGGTTAACTAATGTAGTAACATTAGTTATGTAATGAAAAATAAAGGACTCAAAAATGAAACAATGGGAACTCCAGGTAGAAATATCAACAATGTAGGAAATGACAGATTGCTACTTACCATAAAGAAGACACGTAAAGTTGCAAACAGGCACAATTAAAAGACACTTGTATGAAGCTTTCAGCCACAACCTTCATCAGTGAGAAAGAAACCCACACCATTCACACACACAAGTTAGCACACTTCATGCACACAAGAGTGTCAACTCCAGCATCTCTGGCCCATACGGAGCGCTTGCTTGTGTGTATGAACGGTGTTTGTGTGTCTCTCTTTCACTGATGAAGGCTGTGGTCGAAAGCTTTATGTAAGTGTCTTTTAATTGTGCCTGTCTGCAACTTAATGTGTCTTCTTTATGGTAAGTAGCAATCTGCCTTGTCCTACACTGTTGGACTCAAAAATGAATTCTTCCAATTTTATGCAGTCAGTGAAGTGTTTACAAACCTCAAGTTTGAGAGTTATAGCAGAAGGGCAGCAGTGTGAAAAACTTAATACTTAATCTCCAACTTTTACAATTCTCTTCAAAGAACAACATATGAAAAATGTCTTATAAGGTTAGGAAATGAGAAGTCAGTGTCATTCCTGGGTTCCCTTCTGCACATCGTTCTTAAAATCAAGATGAAAACAAGGCCCTGTTAGCATACAGCCATTTATAAAGCATTTCTTATAATTTTTTTCTTTAACTGCTGAATAAAACTTTTCTTTGTAATAAAGGATCATATATACATAACAACAGCCTCATATTACTACTGGATCTAACACAAGGTAAGATCTGCCTACTGTAAATGGACCCCCCTGTGTGTGTTGAGAAAGGATGCATATGCTCCAAGGGTTCAGTAATATCTGTACAGGTTCAATATTTGAGAAAAAAAGATTAGTTTTATTTACGTGTATCTGAAAGCCTGTGACACTTTTCTCATATGTTTTTACTGTGAAGTTCTTCACCACTAGTCTCTTTTGTAAAGCCTCGCTCATAAGACTGAATATGATCCAATATGACCAAATAAAATATGTTGTTAGTATTTAACAATGAAAATCAATTCTTCAAACACTATGTTTAGTTCAGCAAACGCAGATAAAAAATTATATTACATGTGTTGTATCTGTCAGAATAAAACTTCACTCCTACACTCACTTGGAAATCGTGGCACTGGTCTCAATCAAATGAATTAATGAATGTGGTTAGCAGAAATTATGAAAGACTGTGCATTGGGAAGAGCAAGTTGTACTTTATCTTCCAATAACTCAATAACCTTATCATCAGTTTCTGTCTACTTACTAGTTTAAATTGCCCTAACACCTCAACTATTCTAATTTCTACTGAACTTACGATGAATATAACAACAGCAAAACCAAGTGTAACAGTTTATGTACCTGTAACTGAGACTTCCATTGTTGCTAACTTTGGAACATTTGTATTAAGTTGAGGAGATAATGACAACTGTCCAGAGCTTTCATTCAGATGCACAAGATTTGCATTATTTCCACTCAGAATTTTAAATTGTAGCTTATCCGACACATCTGCATCAAATGCAGGAATGCGGCCAATGGCCCCACTTGGAAAACAATCACGAAAATTGTTGAACATAACCTGGAAGAAAGAGTGACTTATTATTACATTAACACAAGTTTCGGGAAGAAAACGATAAATACAAACGAGGAAAAGCAGATACCACAACCTGATCGATGCGTGATACATAATGGATAGCATGGGCTAGCCTAACTTTCAAGAAACTACTCTCTTTTATAATTTTAAGTATACACTCTTACTCACAACCTCACAGGCATCCAACCTCCTTCTGGTTATGAAGCGGCTCCATCTTCAAACAGTACTGCTCTGGACCTATACAGGTGCAGCAAATCCTCTGTCAAGGCTTTGGCCACTAACTGTCCATATACATGAATGACCACTGCCAAAATGAAATAAAGATGAAGGTTGTCTACCTCACTGCAGAGCATGTAATGATTATGGTGCGTCCACAGCTCGTGGTCTCGCGGTCGTGTTCTTGCTTCCCAAGCATGGGGTCCCGGGTTCGATTCCTGGCGGGTCAGGGATTTTCACCTGCCTCGAGATGACTGGGTGTTTGTGCTGTCTTCATCATTTCATCATCATTCCTCAAAGTGGTGAGATTGGACTGAGCAAAGGTTGGGAATTTGTACGGGCGCTGATAACCGCGCAGTTGAGCGCCCCACAAACCAAACATGATCATCATCAATGGTTATGGTTGACTTTAATGGCTGCATCAACTTGTGTTATCTCTGCCTGCCTCGCCCCCTCCCAAAACACACACACACACACACACACACACACACACACACACACACACACACACACACACAGCTTCTTCTCTGGTGGTAACCAACCATCTAACACATTCTTAGATCAAACTGTATTCTTGACCTCAATCTCTAGTAGTCTCTGTCCTTCATCTGACTCTGCTCCTCACCTAAATTCTTGCCCTTATCTCACCAGGCTCATGCTTCTTACTTTAGTTATGTTTGGAATCTTATGATTCTTGTATCACTGTATCTCTTCATCCTAGCTTCTATCCCCAGAAACACAAGTCTGCAATGTGAAACTACCCATCCCACACCTAGATTTTACATCTACATACATACACCACAACACACCGTATGGTGACTGGCGGGGGATAACCTGTACCACTACAAGTCATTTCCTTTCCTGTTCCACTCGCAAACAGTGAGGGAAAAACAACTGTCTATATGCCTCCATATGGACCCTAATTTCTTGTATCTTATCTCCATGGTCCTTTTGTGAAAAATATGATGGCAGCAATAGAATCATTCTGCAGTCAGCTTCAGATAACGGTTCTCTAAACTTTCTCAATAGTGTTTCTTGAAAAGAATGTTGCCTTCCCTCCAGGGATCCACATTTGAGTTCCCAAAGCGTCTCCATAATAGTTACATGTTGTTCAAACATACCGGTAACAAATCTAGCAGCTCATCACTGAATTGCTTCAATGCCTTCTTTTAATCCTGCCTAATATAGATCCTGAACACTCGAGTAGTACTCAAGAAATATGTCACACTAGCATCTTATATGCGGTCTCCTTTACAGATGAACCACACTTTCCCAACATTCTCCAAATAACCAAAGTAGACCATTCACCTTCTCTACCACAATCCTCTCATGCTCATTCCATTTCACACTGCTTTGTGACATTACACCCGGATATTTAAACGATGTGACTGTGTCAAGCAGGACACTACTAATGCTGTGTTCGAACATTAAGGGTTTGTTTTTCCTGCTCATCTGTATTAACTTACATTTTTTCTAGATTTAGAGACAGCTGCCATTCACCACACCAACTAAAATTTTTATCTATGTCGTCTTGTATCCTCCACCAGTCAGTCAATGGCCAACACCTTCCCATACTCCACAGCATCATCAGCAAATAACTGCAGATTGCTGCCCATCCTGCCCACCAGATTATTTATATATGTATTGAAAATGTTAGTGGTCCTACCACATTTCCCTGGGGCACTCTTGTGACACCCTTGTCTCCAATGAACATTTGCCATCAAGGTCACGTTATTGATTTCTATTACTTAAAAGTCTTTGAGCCACTCGCATATCTGGAAACCTAATCCACATGCTCATACCTTCATTAACAGTCTCCAGTGGGGCACCATGTCGAATGTTTTCCACAAATCTATAAATACGGTATTTACCTGTTGCCCTTCATCCATAGTTCATAGTAATCACATAAGAAAAGAGCAAGCTGACTTTTGCACAAGTGATGGTTTCTAAAACTGTGCCGATTTTGACGACATAAGCTTCTCCGTCTCCGGAAAATTTATTATATTTGAACTGAGAATATGTTCAAAAATTCTGCAGAAAATCAATGTTAGGGATACTGGTTTGTAGCTTTGCGGGTGCAGTCTTTTTCCCTTCTTACATACAGGAGTCAACTGCACTTATTTCCAGTCACTCAGGAGTTTAAGCCGTGCAAGAGATTCACGAAAAGTGCAAGAGAAGTAAGGGTACAATGCCACAGAATATTCTTTGTAAAATCAAATTAGGACTTCACCTGGACATGATGACTTATTTGTTTTCAACTCTTTCTGTTGTTTCTCTATCCCAGGGATGCTTATTGCTGTGTCATCCATATAGGAGTCAGCTTGATGGTAAGAGAACAGTAACAGTATATTTCCTCAGGTTCTCAGTCAGACCTTATGCTAAGCTATGACGATGGTAGTTGTATGCTTTGTGCATAGATCTTTTCACAGATGCACGTATGTCTACTACCTTTGCCTATTGTCATTTGCACATTCTCTTTTGAACCGAGGGTGCAACAGTCTTAGCCACTTCAGCATTTTACAAATTTTGTTGTTAAACCACGGTGGGTCTTTTCTGTCCTTAATCTACTTACTAGGCACGTAGTTCTCCAGACATGATTTACAATGTGTTTAAACTTTACCCATAATTCTTCTACAGCCACCTTACTGGAACTAAGTGATGTCAATTCACTGTCTAAGTGAGTAGCTACAACTGCTTATATGCTCTTTCTAGCCTTCCTGACTAATATACACTATGTGATCAAAAGTATCCAGACACCTGGCTGAAAATGACTTACAAGTTTGTGGGACCCTCCATCGGTAATGTTTAAATCCAATATGGTGTTGGCCCACCCTTAGCCTTGATGACAGCTTCCACTCTCGCAGGCATATGTTCAATCAAGTGCTGGAAGGTTTCTTGGGGAATAGCAGCCCATTCTTCACGGAGTGCTGCCCTGAGGAGAGGTAGCGATGTCAGTTGGTGAGGCCTGGCATGAAGCCAGCGTTCCAAAATATCCCAAAGGTGTTCTATACGATTCAGGTCAGGGCTCTGTGCAGGCCAGTCCATTACAGGGATGTTATTATCGTGTAACCACTCCGCCACAAGCCGTGCCATATGAACAGGTGCTCGATCGTGTTGAAAGATGCAATCGCCATCCCCGAATTGCTCTTCAACAGAGGGAAGCAAGAAGGTGCTTAAAACATCAATGTAGGCCTGTGCTGTGATAGTGCCACGCAAAACAACAAGGGATGCAAGACCCCCTCCACGAAAAACACAACCACACCATACCACCACCGCCTCTGAATTTCACTGTTGCTACTACACAGGCTGGCAGATGACATTCACCAGGCATTCGCCATACCCACACCCTGCCATTGGATCGCCACATTGTTTACCGTGATTCATCAATCCACACAACTGTTTCCACTGTTCAATCGCCCAATGTTTACATCGTTATACTAAGTGAGGCATCGTTTGGGATTTACGAGTGTGATGCGTGGCTTATGAGCAGCCGCTCAACCATGAAATCCAAGTTTTCTCACCTCCTGCCTAACCGTCTGGAATTCCTGTGTGATGGTATGGGTAGATGGTTTGCCTATTACACATTATGATCCTCTTCAACTATTGGCACTTGCTGTCAGTCAACAAATGAGGTCGGCCTGTACACTTTTGTGCTGTACGTATCCCTTCACGAATCCACTTCACTGTCACATTGGAAACAGTGGACCTAGGGATGTTTAGGAGTGTGGAAATCTCACGTACAGACCTATGACACAAGTGACGCCCTATCACCTGACCAGTTTCTAAGTCCGTGAGTTCCGCAGAACGCCTCATTTTGCTCTCTAATGATGTCTAATGACTACTGAGGTCACTGATATGAAGTCCCTGGCAGTAGGTGGCAGCACAATGCACCTAATATGAAAAACGTATGTTCTGGGGGTGCCCAGATACTTTTGATCACATAGTGTATTAACTTTTGTAACCATAGTTGCTTTAATGACATCGTAATCACCAATACCCCTCTCTAAACTCATGCTTTCAATAAGGTCCGGCCTGTTTGTAGTTACAAGGGCTAAATATTTCCGTTGTGTGGGGGCTGCCGAACAAACTGCTCAAGACAGTTTTCAGAAAACATGTTCACAAGAACTTTGTAACACTGTCTGTCTGTACCCCTGCAATGAGTCCATAGGCTGACACTACCAAACTTTATATGCTCTCCCCCTCTTACCATCCCCCCCCCCCCCCCACCTCCTTGTCTCCTATTTACTGTCCTTGTTCGCCTTCACCTCCAGCAAGTTTATCCCATTTGCTCCAACCACTTTCATCCCCTTTAGCCACCACCATCTGAAATCCAGTGTTAGATAAAGACCTGATCCAGAGCACTATGTACATTACAGTATTCAGCTGTACGTATCTATGTTGCTCCATCATGTTTTCTAATTTCATCAACCCACCTACCTTTAAGGCTGATGGTCTCTTGATATCTAGCAAAATACTTGTTTGGTCCTGGCTACATGTCCTCTCCGCCTTCACTTAATTTCCATTACAGTCACAATTATGTCTTCCACTTCTATTTATTCTCTGACTCTTCATCCCCCCCCCCCCCCCCTCCCGCTCCCCACTCCTTGGCTTTTGCAATATTTTCTGTCAAGTGTCTTTCCACAGTCAAACAAGCAGCTGAAAACTTTCATCTTTTTCTTTTGCCTTTATCCTGTACCTACATGGGGTCAGTGTGGTTATTATTGGATGTGGCATTGTTAATGATAGAGGGTGGCCAAAAGGGCTTCGTATTGCCACCCCTCCATCCCGCCCAGGAGAAAATTTGTGCACCACAACGATCTGCATGTAGTGTTATCCATGTGAAAGGGTGTGAGCATTTTCTATATGTTTGCAAATTGTGTAACTGAGGTGGGACATGGGTACAAGCCCAGTATTCACCCACTCAGATGTGGGAAATCACCTGAAAACCACATTCAGGCTGGCCGGCATCCTGACCCTCAATGTTAATCCACAAGAGGAATTTAATCCAGAGCAAGCACATCTGCACAAATCCTGGCAGTGAGGAGCTAACATGCAAGGATCTCCAGGCAGGTAATGAGCTGCTGAGAACAGTTTTGCTGATACAGAATCTCATTACCAGACTCCTCTTTAAATTATGAATTTTCTCACTTCTGTGATGAAGTTAAAAGGAAGCTGCTGCACTGACACTTATTCTTTATTCGTATTGAGTCAAAAACTTTCTCAAAATCTGTGAATTCTACATAAAGTGGTAATTCATATTCATCAATCCATTCCATTATTCCATTACAATTTGCACATGCTATATTATCCTATACACATTTTAAAAGGCAACTTGATCCTTTGTTTCATTAAAATTCAATGTCTTTTTCATATATGTGATTGTTAACGAATATTTCCTACATTACAGGAAGGAGGCAGGTAGCTAAGACGTTAAAAACTATAGATCACTCTTTTTTCTTGGAAATGTAATAATTACAGCAGTTTTTTCAGTTTTCAAGACATCTTCTTTCACATACATTCTGCAAAAAATTATGCAGATTATTTCTGTACTACTTTCACCCAGCAGTAATGTTTTCTGCTGAAAGATCATCATCCTTTAGTGTCTTCCCCTTTGTCATACTCTGTATGGCTTTATATCTCTGGAATTACAACCAGATGTCATTATTTTCATTTTTATCTACCCATTTTTTTTTCTTTCTTTTTTTTCTCTTCTAACATACAAATATTCAAAGAAAAGGATGAATGCTTGTCCAATTTCCACTCTGTTGCCTGTAACTGCACCATCTGTCCTCTTAACTAATGAAAAGCAACGACTGCCCAATGTAAGTGTCTACCTTTTGTTCTTCATACGCTAATTGTTTACAAATGTTTCTCTTATCAAATTTTCATAATATCTTTTCACATTACCTGGACAACATTTCCGAATACAGGGTATTTATACATGAATATCAGGGTTTTGACACTTTATCATATTTATTACATTAAATTTACAGTTATAAATGAAGTATCAAATGAAAGAGCAACTCAAACAGTTGTGTTTGGCACCAGTGTGCATGTGCTGGCATAGCGAAGTACGCGACTGGTTGAACTTCACTGTACCCAAGCGCTGGATAGGCCTCAAGGGGCCAAATGACAGGGCTTGCTTTGTATGGCCTCCACATTCACCCGACATAACGCCATGCGATTTTTTCCTTTGGGGCTTCATCAAGGATCGTGTGTACGTGCCTCTGCTACCAGCAGACCTCCCTCAATTAAGAAACCGGATTGAAGCAGCTGTTGCTACAATCACTGAAGACACACTTATCAACATTTGGGAATAACTAGGCTATAGGCTTGCTATGTGCCAGGTGGCAAATGGTGCTCACATTGAACATTTATAAGGTTCTTCGTAAAACTGTTTGAGTTGCTCTTTCATTTGACATATCATTAATATCTATAAGTTTAATATAATAAATATTATAAAGAGTTAAAACCTCAATTTTCATTTCTAAACACCCCTCATTTTCTATAGTTCAGCACACACTGTGATGCTACTAGTATCATTTACTTGAAACTTTCACTTTTGTTTAGTAGCTGCAGAGTGTCGTTTTAGATTTTTAATTTCATTTACCTTCTTCATGCCTACAACTTCTTGTGCTGTTTCCCTAAGTACCTTTGTTAAATAGTTACACCTATGCTCTATGCTGACAATTTCCATTTTATAAGATTCTGAATTTGGGCTCAATTTGATCTGGTTTTCCACCATGTTTCTGTATGAATGGATGTAAGCTACATTTTTGATTTCCTGCCAAATGAATTTGTTTATTGCAAAATTTATGGTATTTTCACTTTGAATTTTGATAGTCTACACTTTGAGATGGGCAGATATCTTTTTCTTCTTGATTAATTCAACTAAAGTATAATTTTTGCAATTTATGAAGTCATTTTTTTATTTTAATCTTGATTTACAACAAAGTCTGTCAAGCTCCCCACAAGAGAATTGTTTTGTTCAAATTCTTTTTTTCCTTAATTCTGTATTTAAATTTCTCATAATCTCATAATGAGGTTTTCTATCATTTATCAATATTTGTAATTCTTCATAGAGGTCCGCTACCTTGGTAGCGCAACATGAGCATATTGCTGCATATATCTGAACAACTTTGACAAAATTTCTAAACACGTCTATCTTCTGTCAGAGCTATTTTTATTTTCTTCTTTGCAATAAAGATTGTTCCTCAATAATAAAACAGATGATCTGATTTTAATTCTATTTAATCTTCAATTTTTATTACACTTGTATTTGTCTCAATTTAAAGGTAATTATTGCTGACCAATTACCTTGCTCTCACAATGATGAAATCTAATATGAATTGATGGATGTAACCTCCATGATAAATGAAAGGAGTGGGAAAGTGCCAGACTATAGATCCAAATTTCTTGAGTTCGATTGCTGACAAATCCTAGGGTTAGTTATCTGGCATTTATCACTTCTTTCACCTTTGTCAGTATTTGTTATTGTGAAAATGTTGACTTGCATCATAGTTTGCAGTCAACATCAAACTGTCAGTCTGCTGCCTAAATCAGTTCAAAGGTGAGAAGAAGGCAACAGCATACCATCTCTATAAGGACCATTGTCAGTAAAGCACTGTGATGTTCAAACCAACCTTTGGGATGATGAGCTTTAATTCAACTGTATCCCATTTGATGTTACTTTTTGACAAAAGCAACTGGACAACTAAGACTCATGGTACTGTTTATTCCATGCACATCACACACATCATCAAATTACGTATGCAAATGTTTAAGATTTGACCTACTTAAAACATTTTCACAATAAATTTATTCTTTTATGAAGTTAATAGGGAAGAATTGAATATAATTTGAAAATAATAGTAGAATTCATAAATATAACACTAGGCATGAAGATAGCCTCCACAATTCACAACAACTTAACTTTACAAAAATGCTGGCAGATATTAAAAGTTTTAGAAACAAACTGAAATAATTTCTACTTGACGGTCTTTTACTAGACAGATGAATTCTAGTTGACAATATGTTTGTAGTTGGACTACATTTATCAATTTTTGTTGTAGATCAAGACTAAAAACAAAAAATTCCAATTCTGTAAATGGATAGAGCATAGCAATGTATCTTATTTGTAAATCTCTACTGACACATTCTTCATCATGGGGAACTGTCACAAATGAGCCACAGTACAGGCAAAAAATTTAGCTAAACTTAATTACAATGACTCGTTTGCCAGAACCATTGTTTATCCCTCTCTGTTTATTCTATACACATGAACAAAATATGTAGAACTTCACAGAAATTTATTTTGTACCTACATGTGAATTTCATTGTTTCCGTGTTCACACTAACTGTGTAGATGCTAAGAGAAAGCTGATTAGTCAGAATTCAAAAAAGTAGCTGTTTAATGCAAGTAACAATGTGTAACTACTGGAATGCAATTTTTTTCTTGAATTACATATTATTAACATTAACTGTTTATTGTAGCATTAAGGAGCACCTTACATAAACTAAATGACACAGAATTAAAATCAAGGAGTATTTTATACATGAACATCACAAATTAATTTTGAATGAGGAAAAAAAAATAGAATTACCTGAAAATCTTTCAGAACAGGGGCATTGTCATTTTCATCAGTCACCAGCACTTCAACATGTGCATCTGCCCGCAGAGGTGGTGAAGATGCTCTGATTATCAAATCAAATCTCTTATGAGGTGACTCATAGTCAAGATCTACCATTGTTAACAATTCTGCTTTGTTACTTCCTTGTCGTGTTACAAGGGAAAAACTATTAAAATCGTCACCCCCTGAAATAATGAGAACAAAATATATTACACCTACAAAAATTGAAAAACATCAAAGATGTGATTTTCAGAACAACCAGGATTCAAAGAAGTGCTTAATCAAAATAAAATGAAAATAATGGAAATTCCAGATAGGAATATCACCAATGTAGGAAAAAGACAGATTGCTACTTACTGTAAAGATGATATGCTAAGTTGCACACAAGCACAAATACGAGCCATTTACACATAAGCTTTTGGCCACAGCCTTCATTGGAAAAAGAGACACACACGCCATTCACTCAAACAAGCAAGCATATCACATGCACACATGACTGTCAACTCTGGCTGGCAGCTCGGGCCAGAACACATTCTGTGTTTGCTTGTTTGAATGGATGGTGCATGTTTCTCTTTTTCCAACAAAGACTGTGGCCAAAAGCTTGTGTGTAAGTGTCTTCTAATTGTGTCTGTCTGCAACTTAGCGTATCATCTTTACGCTAAGTAGCAATCTATCTTTTCCTACATTCTTAAATTGAAAATAAATTCATTAGATGAATCATGTTACATAAATCTCACTGAAGATGAAAACATGGAAGTCAAAGATGTACATTTTACTGACAAACATTATAAGAAAATGACAAAGTTACAAATTACATGGTTTAAAAAGATTAATATTAATTGTATACGAACAGAAACATTTATTCAAAAGCTTAATTATGTAGTTTCAGTTTAATTTTGTGAAAATACTCAATAGAGGACGAGTTGCCCAAATAAAAGATCTCTTATCGGCTCTTAATCCTTACAGTATTGCCCACAAGACATTTGACTCACTTTAGTAAGTTGTTAAAACATGTGTAATTGTTCACCCAATTTGTTTCTGAACTGATACCATTTCTTTGAAGTATTTGTAAAGATTTCTTGTCCTGATATTATAATCATTCACTCTACTATTTTTTGGACAAAGAAAAATACTTTTAACAACAAAGGAGAATTATTTTTTTGTCGTCGTTGGTGTTGTGGTCTTCAGTCAGGAAACTGATTTAATACAGCTATCGGTGCTATTCTGTCTTGTGCAAGCCTCTTCATTTTTGTGTAACAACCTGCAACCTAAGTTCATTTGAACTTGCTTGTTGCATTCAAGTCTTGGTCTCAGCTGATCATTTTTAATATTAACTCAAAAGCCTTGTAATATAATGTTTTATTAGATTAAAAAATCAGTATGTGCACTGCAATAACTATATATAATGCACAACTAAACCTATGTGCAACAACCACAGTGTAACAGTAAAAACAAGGAGTAAAAAGAACTCTCTCAATATCAATTAACATATTACAACACATCCCCTTAAACTGACACTGACACACAATGTGAAGTTCAAATGCACAGTCATTCCTTAACTTCTTTCACATGACTACAGTTTCATGTTCAGCATTACACAGAATCAACAAACATTTCTTCAGACGGCAGATGTTCAACATCGGTAGCACCTGTCTCAACATACCTTCTTGTAAACTGATATTTCAAATCTATATGCTTGGATCTAGTATTTGTCACTAGATTATTGGCTAACTGAATAGCTCCTTTATTTGGAACACTACTTGGATCTACCACAGACATACATTAATCACAGTATTATCTTGAACAGTTAACACCAAAGCCACATATTCAGCTTCAAAAGTAGAAAGTGCAATGCCACAAAATCAAAGAATTTTGCATTTCTATGAATGAACCAGTTACACAGAATCTGCCATTGATTTTATTTCTTCAACACGCATTACTGAAGGCCATTATTCCTCTAATGCTGTTCCTAGAAAATTCTAGGTTACAGCCCATGTTGCCTTTAAATACCTACAAATTCTCTTTACTGATGGCCAAAACTGCTAAGGAAACTGACAGCAAAACATGTCAGGTACGGAAATTTGGGATGGGTATTTACATCTAATCTACTCATATTTTCTGCAAACTGCCCCTTGTTCCATTTGCAAATGGAGCAACGGGAAAATGTCTGTCTCTATGCTACTGTATGAACCCTGATTTCTCTTATCTTGTCTTTGTGGTCCTTATTTGAAATGTAGATTGGTGGCAGAAAAACTGTTCTGCACCTTCAGCTTCAAATTCTGGGTTTATTAATTTCCTCAATACAGTTTTGTGAAAAGAACATCATCTTCCCTCCAGAGATTCCTTATCAAATCTATGTGTAAAAAATCTAGCAGCACTCCTCTGAAGTGCTTCGATGTCTTCCTTTAATCCGATCTGGTAGGGACTAAACACACTAGCAGTACTCAAGAATGTGTCATACTCTAGTGCTCTATATGCGATCTCCTTTACAGATGAGCTACATTTTCCTAGAATTCTTCCCATAAACTGAAGTCAAACATTCATCTTCCTTATCACTGTCCTTATGTACTCATTATATTTTATATCCCTTTGAAGGGTAACACCCAGATAATGTATCAAAATGACTACGTCAAGCAGCACACTACTAAAACTGTATTTGTATGTTATGCTAATGCTGTATTCATACATTATGGGATTGTGTTTTCTATTCAGCTGCATTAATTTACATTTTTCTACAATTAGAACATGCTTCCATTCATCACACTACAAATTTTGTCCAAGTCATCTTGTACCCTTCAACAGTCCCTGAATGACAACACTTTCCCGTACAACACAGTATCATCAGCAAACAGCCACAGACTGCTGCTCCCCCTGTCTCTCCCATCATTTACGCATCTAAAGAATAAGAATGGCCCTATCACATTTCCCTTGGCATTCTTGACAATTTCCTTGTCTGTGATGAGCACTCTCCATTGAGGACAACATATTAGGTTCTATTTCTCTAGACATAGACACTAACTCCACCTGACACTCTATTATAGTCACTACGGTTCCTGTAACATCCCTTATAGCCGTGGAGGGCAGGGGTCCACATTGCTGAGAACCAGGCTTTCTGGAGGGCAACGCAAAAGCAGGTGTAAAGCTTAACAGTTGCCATAGCTCAGCCAGGTGGTGGAAAAAAATCACAGCAATTCCACTGGAGGATTACGTGATCGTTCGACTGGGAGGGCATGAAACACTCAATGAGACAGTCTACACCTCATGGTCACCTGCTGCCACCAGACGAGTACCTGAGTGATCGACAGCCATTATGTCTCGGAGCCCAGTGAAATCTAGGTCATCAGCGGATGCCAGAATCTCCACCACATCCTTAGACACACAGCTTGTGGGTAGTGGTGGTGCGGGTGCCACCGCAGTGCCTTGGTTCTTGGGGGACTTTCATTTTAGGTTTATCTCGCTGCTTTTTAGGTTTGTCCGGCTGGGAGGGCTTCACTGATTCAGTCTCAGGTACTGAGGAGGACCATGAAGTCCTACGACCAGCTATCTGCAGTTGCTTTAGCCACTGGTGGGTGTCAGCTTTGCCACTGGTGGGAATCTGGGAAGGGAGTGAGCCAAGAGATCCCTTCCTGGTGAGAGGAGCCAAAGAAGACTTATGTTTCTCAGGCTGAGAAGTGGGGACTGATGTCCCCGATGATTGGGGGTGGGGGGTTGCTCCTGAAGTAGGTTGTGCAGGAGCAACAGGGAGGGAAGTGCCCACCACCATCAAGGGGGCAGGTGGAGTCTGACGGTTCTGAGAGTCCACTGTACACGGCAGAATGGAAGATGGTTGAACCATTGTCATAGCGGTGGCGTAGGTTGACGTCATATGCACAGGATGTAGCCTCTCATATTTTCTCTTAGCCTCGATGTAGGTCAGTCAGTACAGGGTCTTGTATTCCATTATTTTTCTTTCTTTTTGGAGAATACTGCAGTCTGGTGAGCAAGGCAAATGACACAGATGGGAGGTGGGGCACATAGAGTATTGGGATGTGAAGGACCTCCACAATCCTGATGGGTGATGCTGGAAGTACAGTGGAAAGACACATGGCTGAACTTCTAGCACTTGAAGTACCGCATCGGGGGAGGGATATATAGCTTTATGGAGCTTATTCATCCCGATACCTCATATGTATGAGAGTTGATGGAGAATCTTTGTCAATGAACCCCGGTTTTTTGTGGAGCATTTAGAGGGCAAGTTTGGAGAGGTGGAGGGCTTGTCCAAAATGTGGTCACGGTCGGTCTTGATCAAAGCAGGTGGAGAATGAGCGGAAGTGCAGATCAATGTCGATGAAGGATGCGAGAGGTCTCAGTGCATGATGGACACTATGTATCATGTAAGGCGCCTTCCCCAATTGGCTTGCTCTTCAGGAAAATTTTGAAAAACAGAGGTCAAATCCTACAAGGGACCATCAAATAAAGGCCAAAACGTTCCAGACTCCTTTTAGTCACCTCTTACGACAGACAGGAATACCTTGTACCTATTCTAAAACCTAAACCCACAGGGGTAAGTTTCTCACTGTTCTTATTTCTGCTACTTCTCATTACTTTCATCTTTCTTCAATTTACTCTCAATCCATATTCTGTACTCATTAGATTGTTCATTCCATTTGGCAGATCATGTAATTCTTCTTCTCTTTCACTCAGGATAGCAATATCATCAGCGATTGTATCCCTGATATCCTTTCACCTTGAATTTTAATTCCACTCAACCTTTCTTTTATTATTGATTGGCGACTCCATGTTGTCTTGTGCACTACGACCAGGTAACAGGTATACTTGAAAAAAGAGACAGCATTGGTCGTATATTTTTCTATTGCAAAATCGATTTTCTGTCACTGAGTGACCATCTTCAGTGCTATATTGTATAACAAATTGGGATGCACTGTTGTTACTAAGCTTACGGCAATCACATAGAGTCTATGTGATTGCCGTAAGCTTAGTAACAACAGTGCATCCCAATTTGTTATACAATATAGCACTGAAGATGGTCACTCAGTGACAGAAAATCGATTTTGCAATAGAAAAATATACGACCAATGCTGTCTCTTTTTTCAAGTATACCTTTCTTTTATTTCCATCATTGCTTCTTCAATGAACAGATTGAACAGTAGGGGCGAAAGACTATACCCCTGTCCTACACCACTTTTAATTCGAGCACTTCGTTCTTGGTCTTCCACTCTTATTATTCCCTCTTGACTGTTGTTCATATTGTATATGACCCATCTCTCCCTATAGCTTACCCCAATTTTTCTCACAGTTTTGAACATCTTGCAACATTTTACATTATCGAATGCTTTTTCCAGATCGACAGATTGCCTCTCTGGTGCCTTTACCTTTTCTAAAGCCAAACTGAGCATTATCTAGCACATTCTCAATTTTCTTTTCCATTCCTCTGTATATTATTCTTGTCAGCAACTTGGATGCATGAGCTGTTAAGCTTATTGTGTGATAATTCTCACACTTGTCAGCTTTTGCAGTCTTCAGAATTACGTGGATGATATTTTTCCGAAAGTCAGGTGGTATGTCATCAAACTCATACATTCTACATCCCAGTGTGAATAATTGTTTCGTTGCCACTTCCCCCAATGAGTTTAGAAGTTCTGAAGGAATGTTATCTATCCCTTCTGCCTTATTTGATCTTAAGTCCTGCAAAGCTCTTTTAAAGTCTATTTATAATACTGGATTCCCTATCTCTTCTAAATTGACTCCTGTTTCTTCTTCTATCACATCAGACAAAGCATCCTCCTCATAAAACTTTCAATGTATTCTTTCCACCTATCTGCTCTCTCCTCTGCGTTTAGCAGTGGAATTCCCACTGCACTCTTAATGTTACCACCCTTGCTTTTAATGTCACTGAAGGTTGTTTCAACTTTCCTGTATGCTGAGTCTCTCTTTCCAACAACCATTTCTTTTTCAGTTTCTTCACATTTTTCATGCAGCCATTTCATCTTAGGTTCCCTGCCCTTCCTATTTATTTCATTTCTCAGTGACTCGTATTCTGTATTCCTGAGCTTCCCGGAAAATTTTTGTACTTCCTACTTTCATCGATCAACTGAAGTACTTCTGCCACACGTGGTTTCTTCGCAGTTTTCTTCTTTGTACCTATGTTTTTCATTCCAACTTCTGTGATTGCCCTTTTCAGAGATGTCCATTTCTCTTCAACTGTACTGCCCACTGAGCTATTCCTTACCGCTGTATCTATAGCCTTGGAGAACTTCAAGTGTATCTCGTCATTCCTTAGTACTTCTGTATCCCACTTCATAATGATATTTATTCTTCCTGGCTAATGTTTTTAACTTCAGCCTGCTCTTCATCACTAAAATTTGTGATCTGAGCCTATATCTGCTCCTGGGTATTCCTTACAATCCAGTATCTGATTTTAGAATCTCTGTCTGACCATGATGTAATCTAACTGAAATCTTCTAGTATCTCCCAGCCTTTTCCATGTATACCACCTCCTCTTACAGTTCTTGAACAGAGAATTCGCTATTACTAGCTGAAATTTGTACAGAACTAATTCAGTCTTTTTCGTCTCCCATTACTTGTCCCAAGCCCATATTCTCCAGTAACATTTTCTTCTGCTCCTTCCCCTACAACTGCATTCCAGTCCCCCATGACCATTAGATTTGCATCTCCCTTTACGCACTATATTACCCTTTCAATATCCTCATATACTTTCTCTATCTCTTCATCTTCACCTTGCAATGTTGGCATGTATACCTGAACTATCATTGTTGGTGTTGGTTTGCTGCCGAGTCTGATAAGAACAACCCTATTACTGAACTGTTCACAGTAACACACTCTCTACCCTAACTTCCTATTCATAACGAACCTACTCCTGTTATACCATTTTCTGCTGCTGTTGATATTACACTATACTCGTCTGACCAGAAATCCTCGTCTTCTTTTCCATTTCACTTCTCTGACCCCAACTGTATCTGGATTGAGCCTTTGCATTTCCCTTTTCAGATTTTCTAGTTTCCCTACCACATTCAAACTTCTGACATCCCATGCCCTGACTCATAGAACATTATCCTTTTGTTGATTATTGAATCTTTTTCTCATGGTCACATCCACCTTGGCAGTCCCCTCCTGGAGATCCGAATGGGGGACTATTCTGGAATCTTTTGCCAATGGAGAGATCATCAAGACTCATTTTCAATTACAGGCCACATGTCCTTTGGATACACATTACGTGTCTTTGATGCAGTGGTTTCCATTGCCTTCTGCATCCTCATGTTGTTGATCATTGCTGATTCTTCAACCTTTAAGGGCAGTTTCCCATTCCTAGGACAAGGTGCACCCTGAACCTCTGTCCACTCCTCCGCCCTCTTGGATAAGGCCATTGGCAGAATGAATATTACTTCTTATGTCGGAAGTCGTTGGCTGCCAATGCTGATCATTATCAAAATTTAAGCAGTGGCAGGAATTGAACCCGAGACTGAGGACGTTTTGATCACAAATCAAAGACACTACCCCTAGACCACGAGTGCAACACAACTAAGCATAAATCGCTCTATGTATGTGTCCATTTCAAAAGAACCATTCTGGCAACTGTTTTATACTGACTCAGGGAAATCAAACAAAACCTAAATCTTGCTGGCCAGTGGAGATATGAACCCCAACTCCTTACACACAAGAGTCCAGTTCTTCACCCTCATACAGTCCCACTTAGTAGTGATTAATACTTTCAGTACCATAAACTGAAACAGTAACTAAAAGTACTGAAGGTGATGAGAAAGAAATAAAATGCCCCCAATAACTGCAAAGTAACTTATGGACAATACGGCCACTCAAATGAGGAAACCAGAAATTACTGAAAAAGTTTCCTCTTGAGCATAACTGGCTCCTGTCCTCCATCGCTAATATGACGGTTACTGATATGAATCAGCTAAGGTTATGAACCATAATAAATTGTTATATCTAAAAACAAAGATGATGTGACTTACCAAATGAAAGTGCTGGCAGGTCGACAGACACACAAACGAACACAAACATACACACAAAATTCAAGCTTTCGCAACAAACTGTTGCCTCATCAGGAAAGAGGGAAGGAGAGGGAAAGACGAAAGGATTTGGGTTTTAAGGGAGAGGGTAAGGAGTCTGCTTGCGTCTGTATATGTGTGGATGGATATGTGTGTGTATGCGAGTGTGTACCCGTCCTTTTTTCCCCCTAAGGTAAGTCTTTCCGCTCCCGGGACTGGAATGACTCCTTACCCTCTCCCTTAAAACCCACATCCTTTCGTCTTTCCCTCTCCTTCCCTCTTTCCTGATGAGGCAACAGTTTGTTGCGAAAGCTTGAATTTTGTGTGTATGTTTGTGTTCGTTTGTGTGTCTGTCGACCTGCCAGCACTTTCATTTGGTAAGTCACATCATCTTTGTTATTAGATATATTTTTCCTTCGTGGAATGTTTCCTTCTATTATAATAATAAATTGTTAAATGTATATAAGTGACTAATGGAAAAAAAAATAGAGGCAGAATTTATAAGAAAAATCAACACAAGAGTGCAGAGGATTGTCAGAAAAAAAAACTGAAGGAACAAAGAAAAACCAGGAGGAAATAGAAAAGGAAAGGAAAGGAAAGAATAAACAGGCAGCTGCGTAAGAGACTAAGAAAGTACAGGACCGAACTGTAGGAGGGAAATCCTGAAATGAATGCAGTAAGGGTAATCAAAGGGGAAAGGTTATGGAAAGGAGCAAGGGAGCTTTCCTAAGAGCTATTTGCGGTGTGGGGGAGTAGCCATGTATGTGAAAAACGGTATCCCATTTGAGTCAATTGATATTTCAAAGTACTGCACTGAAAAGGTGTTTGAATGTTGTGCAGGTATGGTTAAATTTAGTGGAGTTAAACTTCTAACTGTTGTTATTTATAGATCCCCAGACTCCGATTTCACAACATTTTTGCTAAAGCTAGAGGAGGTTCTTGGTTCACTTTATAGGAAATACTAAAAGTTAGTTATATGTGGTGACTTCAATATTAATTGTATAAGTGATTGTGCAAGGAAAAGGATGCTGGTAGACCTCCTTAATTCATATAATCTTATGCAAATCGTAGTCTTTCCAACGAGAGTGCAGGGGAACAGTAGAACAACCATAGACAACATTTTTGTTCATTCCTCATTACTAAAAGGGCATTCTGTTAGCAAAAAAGTGAATGGCCTTTCAGATCAGAATGCACAAGTTTTAAATCTAAAAGATTTTTGTGCTGCAACTCATGTTAAATATAGTTATCAACTTTTTAGGAAAGCTGATCCAGTTGCTGTAGAGACCTTTGTAAACCTTATCAAGGAACAAGAGCGGCAAGATGTTTATAGTGCTGATACAGTAGACGATAAATATAATGCTTTCCTCGCGACTTTTCTCGTGCTCTTTGAAAGTTGCTTTCCATTAGAACGTTCAAAACAGGGTACTAGCACAAACAGGCAGCCTGGGTGGCTGACTAGAGGGATAAGAATATCCTGTAGAACAAAGTGGCAATTATATCAAAACGTTAGAAACAGTCAAAATCTAAATGCAGCAGCCCATTATAAACAATATTGTAAGGTGCTTAAAAAAGTTATTAGGAAGGCAAAAAGTATGTGGTATGCAGATAGAATAGCTAAGTCTCAGGATAAAATTAAAACCATATGGTCAGTCGTAAAGGAAGTGGCTGGTCTGCAGAGACAGGTTGAGGATATAGAATCAGTGCGTAGAGGGAATGTTACCGATAAGTCGCATATATGTACAGTATTTAATAGTCACTTTCTGAATATAGCAGGTGAACTAAATAGAAACCTAGTCCCAACAGGAAATCGTATAGCGCTCGTAGAAAAAAGTGTTCCGAGACTGTTACCTGAAATGCTCCTCCATGATACTAACAAGACGGAGATTGAGTTAATAATTAAATCACTAAAGACCAAGAACTCTCATGGATATGACGGGGTATCTAGCAGAATAGTGAAGTATTGTTCTACGTATGTTAGCCCAGTACTTAGCCATATCTGTAACTTTTCCTTTAGGAGTGGTCGGTTTTCTGACCGATTAAAGTACTCAGTAGTGAAGCCACTTTATAAAAAGGGAGACAGGGATAATGTTGACAATTTTATACCTATTTCTATGCCATCGGTGTTTGCTAAAGTTATCGAGAAGGTTGTATATACAAGGTTACTGGAGCAATTAAATTCACATAATTTGCTGTCAAATGTACAGTCTGGTTTTAGAAATGTTTTAACAACTGAAAATGCTATATTCTCTTTTCTCTGTGAGGTTTTGGATGGATTAAATAAAAGGTTGCAAACGCTAGGTGTTTTCTTTGATTTAACGAAGGCTTTTGACTGTGCTGACCACAAAATATTACTGCAGAAGTTGGACCATTATGGAGTAAGGGGAGTAGCTTACAATTGGTTTGCCTCTTACTTTAAGAACAGAAAGTAGAAGGTAATTCTCCGCAATATTGAGAGTGGTAGTGATGTTCAGACCCAATGGGGCACTGTTAAGTGGGGCGTTCCCAAAGGGTCGGTTCTGGGGCCACTGCTATTTCTTATTTATATAAATGATATGCCTTCTAGTATTACAGGTGATTCAAAAATATTTCTGTTTGCTGATGACACCAGCTTGGTAGTGAAGGATCTTGTGTGTAATATTGAAACAGTATCAAATATTGTAGTTCATGAAATAAGTTCGTGGCTTGTGGAAAATAATTTGATGCTAAATCACAGTAAGACTCAGTTTTTACAGTTTCTAACTCACAATTCAACAAGAACCAATATTTTGATCAGACAGAATGGGCATATTATAAGAGAGACGGAACAGTTCAAGTTCCTAGGCATTCGGGTAGATAGTAAGCTGTTGTGGAAAGCCTATGTTCAGGATCTTGTTCAGAAACTAAATGCTGCTTTATTTACCATTAGAACAGTATCTGAAATAAGAGACAGTTCAACACGAAAAGTAGTCTACTTCGCATATTTTCATACGCTTATGTCATATGGTATAAAGGAGTGCACTATTCTGCTGCATCCATTTTCAATAAGCTACCACAAGAACTCAAAAATCTTAGCAGTAGCCCAAACGCTTTTCAGTCCAAACTGAAGAGTTTCCTCATGGCTCACTCCTCCTATTCTGTGAAGGAGCTCCTGGAAGAGCTGAAAAATTAAGCAAATTCCAGTGTTACATTGTTGATTTTCTTTATTTAAACTTATGACTTGTCACCTGAATACGTTTCTTATATTTCATTTTATCTGTTTCTACTATCGTGTTAGAATTTCATGTATTGACTCGTTCCATGACTATGGAGACTTCTCCTTAATTTGGTCCCACGGAACAATAAATAAATTTTAAAAAAATAAAAAAAACTACAGTGCAAAATGGTTCCAGAAAAGGATAGCCTGCTTTAGATGGCTCACTGGGCCCAAATCACTATCAAAATCAGCAAATATCCTGGACTTTTTTTTAGCATTTAATGTCCCACAGACAGCAAGGGAAATATAGACTTGCTGAAATACCTAAAAGCTCATTAAAAATTGACTAATGATGTGCTAGCAAGTACACTTCCTTGAGTGTTCCTCCCTGTTGCTAACGTAAATGTTTGTGTCAATAATATTTTAGATGATGAAACAACATAATACTCCAAGTTCCAGGATTTAGGTATGGTCACACTACCCACAAATACTTTACGCATTGCTATGACCACTGTAATGGCAAAAGCTTCGACATTTTTAAAAATACAGAAAATATTAATATATGACTGACTTACCAATTATTGCATAGTGTACCACTGCATTCTCTCCTTCATCTGGATCATGTGCATAAATTTCTCCTACTGTGGATCCTATTGGTGAATTTTCTTTTATGTACATCACTATCCTGTCTGATTCAAATGCTGGTGGGGAATCATTCACATCTTCTATTTTAATAGTGACAGGAACAGAACCCGATAATGTTGGAGAGCCCTTGTCTAAAGCATATGCGATCAAATCGTACTGAGCAACACTTTCTCTATCAAGAGCTTTGGCAGTTCGAATAACACCACTTGCTGGATCCACAGCAAATGAACCCTCAGTCACATTTTCTTCACTAAGAGCATACTGCACTCTTCCATTAAGTCCCCTGTCTGCATCTGTCGCTGATATCTGCAGAACACTTGTTCCAACTGCAGCATCCTCTGGTACTGAACCAAAGTAAGACGATTTCCTAAACACTGGTGCATTATCATTTACATCAGCAACAGTTATCTCCACATCTGTTGTATCAGACAATGGAGGAACACCACCATCTTTTGCTGTCACTGTTAGCAAATATCCACTCACTTTCTCACGGTCTAAAAGCGCTGTTGTCACAATGGCACCTGTTTGAGGATTAATTGCAAATTCCTGCGTAGACTGTCTCTCATCGAGGGTACCTAATGTGTAAGTAATCTGTGCATTTTGGCCAACATCTCCATCTGTAGCACTTATGACTAGAACTGTTGTTCCCAAAGGAGCGTCTTCAAATACACTGGCTGAATATGGAGCATTTTCAAACACTGGAGCATAATTATTTGCATCTGTTACATTAACATATACTGTAGCTGTATCCTGTCTCCCACCAGAGTCAGTAGCTGTAACAGTCAGAATAAACCGCTTCTCTTGCTTGTAATCGAGAGTTTGTGCGATTGTTATTAGACCTTGGCCATTTTGAGATGTAATAGCAAATCTTCCTCTCATGTTGCCACTGGATATATCGTAATGTAACCTGAAAAGAAAAGAAAAACCTCCATGTTACGTTTATATTTAGCTGGTGTTAAGAGTCATGGTGGATAATAATTCATAGTAACAAAGAACTGACTCATCAAAAAATTGTCCTCTGGAGTAAAATGTAGTGTGATGTCATAGATCAGGCACTATTTCTTCAAGGAAATATATAGTTTCTTTCTGTCTGCAAGCAAAATTATTAACTAAGCTGAAATTGTTCTCAAGAAAGAAAGAAAACAGACTACTCATGATCCATCATAGGTCAATGTTAACAACAAATCAGACCTTGTGCATGTTCCATGCCTAGCAATCACAGAGTCAGAAAATTATGTTCTATCCTTTTCTTTTATGGCATCTAAGCTGTCTGCAAATTACAAGAATTAAGATCAGGAAAGGTACAAAACATGGGGGAAATGCTTTTACTTGCTGATACAGTCTATACAACATCTTTCAGTACTAAGATGGAACTCACATACAGACTGAATATTTTTTTGATGAAATCTACAGTAACATATCTAACTTATTTGAGTGTTATTGGCAAATATAAATATAAATGGTGCAAAAGTACAGGATTTTGTATCAAAAAACTGAATTATGATGGAAATATATTGGGCCTAATGGCAACAAGTAGACCTGGCATCTTCCAGGATGTCCACATCGAAACTGGTATCAGTGACCATAGCGTGGTTGTGGCAACAATGATTACCAAGGTACAAAGGACAAGTGAAACAAGCAGAAACATACATTTGTTCAGTAAACTAGATAAAAAATCAGTAGTGTCATGTCTCAGTGAGGAACTTGAAACTTTCTGCACAGGTCTGGACCATGTACAGGAACTCTGGCTCAAGTTTAAAAAGATAGTTGACCATGCACTGGATAGATATGTACCCAGTAGAGCAGTTCACAGTGGAAAGGAACCGCCATGGTATACAGTCACTGTAAAGAAACTTGAAAAGAAACAGAAATTACTGAATAATAGGTTTTAAAAAAAAACTTAGAGCTATAGATATGGAGATGCTGAATTAAATGTGTTTGACTTTTAAAACAGCAATGTCTGATGCCTTCAGTGACTACCACAGCAGAATATTGCCAAGTGATCTTTCAAAGAACCCAAGGAAATTCTGGCTGTATATGAAGGCTGTTAGTGGCACCAAAGTTAATGTCCAGCCCCTAGTGAATCAGACAGAAACTGAAATTGTGGGTATCAAAGCAAAAGCTGACATTCTTAACTCCATTTTCCAATGTTCCTTTACAAAGCAAAACCCAAGAAAATTGCCCCAATTTAATCCTCAAACCATTGAAAAGATGAATGAAATAAGTATTAAGGTCAGTGGTGTTGAGAAACAGCTGAAATCGTTAAAACTGAACAAATCTCCAGGCCCCGAAAAAATCCCCCTCTGGTTCTAAACTGAATTTGTGGCCTATTCTAAATATAACATATCGTAGAGCCCTTGAACGAGAAACCGTGTCCATTTCTTGGAAAAAGGCACAGATTACACCCATCTACAAGAAGGGTAGCAGAAGTAATCCACAAAACTACCATCCAATGTCCATATTCTGAGCTCAAACATAATGAGGTATCTTGGACAGAATGACTTCCTCAATTCCAACCAGCATGGATTTCAGAAACATCAATCATGTGAACCCCAACTCTCACTTTTCTAACTGACATACTGAAAGCTTTGTATCAAGGCAACCAGGTAGATGCAGTTTTTCCTGATTTCCGAAAAGCATTTGACTCAGTAGCACATCTATGCTTATTGTAAAAAGTATGATCATATGGGGTATCAGGCGCAATTTGTGACTGGACTGAGGACTTTTTGGTAGGGAGGACACTGAATGTTATCTTGGATGGAGAGTCATCATCAGGTGTAGAAGCAACTTTGGGTGTGCCCCAGGGAAGTGTGTTGGTACCCTCACTGTTCATATTGTACATTAACGATCTTGCAGAGAATACTAATAGTAAAATCATGCTTTTTGCAGATGATGCAGTTATCCATAATGAAGTACTATCTGAAAGAAGTTGCATGTATATTCAGTCAGATCTTGATAAGATTTCAGCGTGGTGCAGAAATAGGCAACTTGCTCTAAATGTTCAGAAATGTCAAATTTTGCACTTCACAAAATGAAAAAACATAGTATCCTATGACTATAATATCAATGAGTCACTATTGGAGTTTGTCAATTCATACAAATTGTAGAGATATGAAATGGAATAATCACATAGGCTCAGTCATGGGTAAAGCAAGTGGTTGACGGTAGAGTACTGGGGAAGTGCAATCAGTCTACAAAAGAGATTGCTTATAAATCATTCATTCAACCGATTCTAGAATACTATTCAAGTGTGTGGGACCTGCACCAGACAGGACTAACAGCATATATTGAACATATACGGAGAAGGGCAGCAGAAATGGTCACAGCTTTGTTTAATCTGTGGGAGAGTGTCACAGAGATATTGAAGGAACTGAACTGGCACACTCTTGAAGACAGACATAAACTATCCCAAGAAAGTCTATTAACAAAGTTTCAACACCCAGATTAAATGATTTCTCTAGGGATATACTACAACACCCTACATATCGCTCACACAGGAATTGCGAGGATAAGATTAGAATAGTTACTGCATGCGCAGAGGCATTCAAACAATCATTCTTCCTGCACTCAATACATTACTGGAACAGGGAGAAACCCTAATAACTGGTACAATGGGACATACCCTTTGCCATGCACCTCACGGTGGTTTACAGAGTATAGATGTAGATGTAGATGTAGATGGGTAAAAGTAGGGATATGTGCATTCTTGTGCGTCGTAAAGGGATCCTCCTCAATCCAGTCTTCTAGGCAGACCTATCACATCACACTGCACAGCTGTTCCAGATCTCCCATGTAGTAATGGAAAATATCTTTGGTGCCCTCGGGAATGAACGTCATCGGGATCTTACTTCGAAAAATTGAATAATGTGAAAAGAATTACCTTTGTCATTTTGTAATAAAATTCATACTGAAAACATTATTCCTCCTCACAGCTGCATAGTTGTAAAAGCCAGCTCTCTCTCTCTCTCTCTCTCTCTCTCTCTCTCTCTCTCTCTCTCTCTCTCTCTCCCCCCCCCCCCCCCCCAATCAATTTCAAATTTTTAGCTGTGTTGCTGTGTGCATTGCTAATTACAGAGGATAATGGGAAACTAATGAGGTTTTTTGTTCAATATAACATCTGTGAAATGGTAAATTCTGCCCAAGTGTGAATTACTGATATAGGGGAGTTATGTAGGAATTTTACAAATGAATATCAGGTAGTGACAGTGGATGGAGCCGGGAACAGTCTTGATAGGGACGGGAATATGATGTAGGTGGTGACCTGGTAAAGACAGCTACTCAAGCTGGTGACACTAATGTGCATTTCGTGCAAATGTTTCCGTGTCATGATCGGCTTCATCTTAATGTGTCTGTTAGGTGTGTTAACATGGGGATGGACAAGGCACTGATGGCAGAGGGAATGGGTCACATTGCAATGGTGCTATTTGAGTCCATCAGCAGATCAGGTTTTACTAGGCATGGCCTACACCTCAATAGGAATGGGAAAGGGAGGCTGGCAAAGCTTATAGGTGACATTGTAGTGGGGGATGGTGGTACTGCTTATGGAAAAATTCCTGCAGTAGTTGGTGTTACAGCTGCACCTTTTTTAGACTGAAGTCAGCTGATAGGTATACCTGTTTAAAGAAAGTCCCTCTAACTAAGGAATCACCTTCAGAGGATGTCCTCTTTCAAGTAGAGAAGGAATTAGAATATTTCATCAAAATAGAAGAGGTATTACAGATAAAGTTAGTGAACTGCTGATAGATCTTGGTTCTGAAATTATTGGTATATCAGAGCACCACTTAAAAAATTTGACAATTCAGAGGCTTCCTTTACCAGGATACTGATTAGCTGGCTGTTTTTCAAAGAGTTCCTTGCGGCATGGCGGAGTGGCCATGTACGTAAAAAACCATATTTGAATGGTGTGTAGGGGTAGTTGAATTTAATGAAACTAAACTTCTAATTTGTGTTGTTTACAGGTCCCCTAACTCTGACTTCAGAGCATTTCTGCTCAAGCTAGAGAGTGTTCTTGATTCACTTTATAGGAAGTACCAGAAATTAGTTATATGTGGTGACTTCGATATTAATTTTGTATGTGATTGTGCAAGAAAAAGTATGTTGGTAGATCTGCTAAACTCATATGTTCTGGTGCATATTGCGTTTATTCCAACTAGGGTGCAGGAGAACAGTAGCATAGCCATAGACAATATTTTTATTCGCTCTTCATTACTAAATTTATTTGATTGTTTTGATCCATGGCTTTTAGGAGTTCATGTGTGAAAAGAGGAAGCTGGGTTTTGCATGGCCAGTATTTTTGGAATCCATGCTAGTTGGCATTCTGTCTGAGATATAAATAAACTCACAATGAGTTTGGAATAGGTGAATTTGTGGTACCTTACATTTAAAAGGGAGGCTAACTCAGTTGCAAATTTTGTATAATATATGATAGGGATTCCAATGAGAACCAGGCACATGACAGATTTCAGCTGGTTCTCTCAACACTATTGATATTAATATAGTGGGTGTCTCTCCTAAGAGTCACCAGATGCATTTTCTCTGCTGTTTCACCAGATAATTGCAATTTCATTTGTGCATTGCTTATCCGGAGTCAGCCCAAACAATTATTCCTCGCCATGTCTTTTATGTGATGCCCAGTGACAACAAAAAGTGTCAGTTTGTTTCCCATTACAACCAAAATTATTTATAAATCATAATTTTACATGCCCATTCGATACAGCAGTCTCAAATAGTCTATTATGACATTCTGATGCATATTAACAGGATCAGTAAAATATGCCGTATAAGCAACAATCCAGCAGTGACTCAGTAGTGCTGGATGCTTGGTAGTAGCAGTCAGCATGAGACAGGGCAGTGCTGTCACTGCTGGGGTACTGGTTATTCTTCATGTTTTACTGTCCCTGTTAACATATATCGATAAAACAAATATTGGGCTAGACTAATCTAGCATAGGTCTATTGAATGTGCACATAAAATTGCACTTTAAAGATCATTTTATCTGTAACTGGAAACAAACTGATGCTTTCCATCAACACGGGGCTTCAACATGAAAGACGTGATGAGCACTATTCGTTTGGGCTGATTCCAGCTACACAATGCAAAAACAAAACTGCAAATAACTGTTGAAACACCAGAGAAAATGCACCTGACTCTTACAAGAGACACCCTGCATATATCACGCTTCTTTGTAGTCATGCAAGAATTAATCTGGGGCAGTAACTGCATATTTTTATTTGTAAAGGAACATCTGAAATTGAAATTCAGTATTTATGATGCTGCCTTGCTGCCCTCAGTTTCAGTTCCTGTCTCATCCACAAGTGTTTGGACACTTAACTTTGAAATGACCTGACAGCCTTTGCATACAACCAGAATTTCTTTGGGTTTTGTATGAGGTAAGATTCTGCTAAAGTAGTCATTGAAAGCTTCACACAGTGCCCTTTTGAAGTCAAATGTGTTTCACTTAGCATCTCTTTATCTATACTATTACACTTTGTTTTACATCTGTTGTGTAGTACTCAGTGTTCCTTTAGAAGTTTCTTTACAGAGATTGTGTACCATAGAGCTGTCCTCCAATAGTGAACTATTCTACTAGAGACGTATATCTCCAGTGGTTGATCAGTTTCTAGATTATCACTGCTGATTTTAACAATAGGAGACAAGAGAACTGGGCCTTTTGGCTCAAATGGCTCTGAACACTATGGGACTTAACATCTATGGTCATCAGTCCCCTAGAACTTAGAACTACTTAAACCTAACTAACCTAAGGACGTCACACAACACCCAGTGTCCGCCGCTCGTGGTCTCGCGGTAGCGTTCTCGCTTCCCGAGCACGGGGTCCCGGGTTCGATTCCCGGCGGGGTCAAGGATTTTCACCTGCCTCGAGATGACTGGGTGTTTGTGTTGTCCTCATCATTTCATCATCATCCAGGAAAGTGGCAAATTTGGACCGAGCAAAGATTGGGTAATTGTACGGGCGCTGATAACCGCGCAGTTGAGCGCCCCACAAACCAAACATCATCATCATCATCACAACACCCAGTCATCACGAGGCAGAGAAAATCCCTGACCCCGCCGGGAATCGAACCCGGGACCCCCCCCCCCCCATTGAGAATGAATGTACCAGCTTTTAACTCCAAACAATGGAAAGTTTAGTATGTGTTAACAACAATACGGAAATGATAGATTACTACTCACCACAAAGTGGAAGCATTGATACACAACACAAAAACAAAACTGCAAATATCTGCTGAAACACAAGAGAAAATGCACCTGACTGCTAAAATATTAAAAATTTCAGACAAAATCCTTCCTCCAAAGTAGAAACCACATACACACTCACATAAGCACAACTCACACACACATGGCCACTGTCTCTGGGTGAGGGAGCCCAACTGGCAGTGAGGCTCCAGCGCCCAGAGACAGTGGCCGCATGTATGCGAGTTGTGCTTGTGTGAATGTGTATGTAGTTTCTACTTCAGAAGAAGGACTCTGCCTGCAATCTTAAATATTTGTAGTCTTTTTCATTGTACTTGTCTGCAACTCAGTGCCTTCTCTATAAATGGTGAACAGCAATCTATCATTTTCATATTGTTGTAGCCTTTAACTTCAGTTAGATAATTTCACTTTCAGTGGAGTTTGTGCTGAAATTCTCTTCCTGGCAAATCAATAAACAGCAAACTGAAGCCGTTAGGCTATAAGAGCCTACTCAGATGGCAGAACACTGCCTATTGCGAAAGTGTAACTTTTTTATTCTTTCATTTATTTGCAAATTTTAACATTTGTAAGGAATTCACAGGGTTACCCCAGTTTCTTAAATTGTAAGCAATGTGAAAGATTTGAAATGTTGGCATTTATAATTAATAATTATTTAAAAATTATCCAGCTCGTCATCAACAACCAGAACTGAGTCATACAGTATTTTAATTCATAACTGACAAATTTAAATGGTAACAGAAACCATACCAATAGCTATAAATTATTACCTGGGATTCTCATCTTTGTCAGTAGCTGTAACAGTTGTCACAGGCGTTCCAGGAGGATCATCTTCAGAAACTACAGCCTCATATAGTTTTGGTTCAAACACAGGATCATTGTCATTAACATCCTGTACAGTTATAACTACACTAGCCGATGCACTTTTTGGAGGTGTTCCACCGTCTTTAGCTATAACCTAGAAGTAAAAACAAGATCTTATCAATATCACTTACTAATTTCAAATTACATAACACAGCAATCAGATAAGGCTAATGCAAAAAAGATCGTCATTTGTGAGCAATAAAAATACAATATGTTAAAATGCAAAATCCTCAAGCATCTTGTATGAACCGATAACAGAAGTTCATTACAACAGATATGATGTACCTGTGTCTTCATCATGTGATTGTAAAATAATACCAGTGTAATCTACAAAAGTTTTTTTCTATTCTTACAATACACAATCAAACTTTCTGTCAGCACAATTGATTTCCATACACTTGGTCAACTTAGCAATTGCATTTGAGGGTACTTGACAGATACCATCATTTTTCAATATGTGTTCATGCACACATTCAATCACCACCAATTTTACAAATTTTCCTGTTTTAAATTTTTTGTAATTATTCTTAACTTCATAAAATGTGGTTGTAACATTACACACTTGGTTAAAACAAAATTGTATCCGTATTGTACTGCACTGCCATTCCTCTAGTCCATCTAATTTTATGCCTTACGTAGTATTTTCAATTGATGAATAATTTTGAAAGTTTTTGGAAAGGAAAATTTGTAACAAAATATCAGAGACAAACCAGTATGGTTGTACGATGACAGCACAAATGAACACATACTGAAAACTGATAGCATCTGTCAAGTATACTCAATCACATTTGTTAAGTTGACCTAATGTATGGAAGTCAATTGTGCCAAGGACAGACAGTTAAAATGTACACTGTAAGAATAGAATGAAACTTTTCTATATTACACTGGAATTTTACAATCACACGATAAAGGTGCAAATGTGTCATAGCTATTGTAATGAAGTTCTGTGATGTGTGCTTGAGAACTTTTACACATGTCAGTGTTTTGTATTTATATTATTCAATAATGGTGTTGGGAATGATTCAAAAATGAATGGACCTGTTCGAAACTAGTCGCCATTAAGGAATGTGTATGCTACAGTGACAGGAAACTAAATAAATACTAAAATTTTGTTGGTGATCCTTTAAACCAACACAATGTTGAAATTAAACAAAGTCGAAGGAGAAATGGAGAGTTTACCTCCGATTTATTTTGCTATACTGCCTCACAAATGATACTGAAGCTCTCATTCATCACAGGGCGGTACTGGTCATACAGTGATGCAAAAGCTAAAGCCTCTCATAAACTCTAGTATTTTATCATTTTCTGGTATCTGTTTTCTGGCCTAACATTATGGGCATCAACTCATGAATAAGCTACTCACTTCCAAAGAAAGATACTCAGTCTTCCTCTTCCTCCATTGTTGATTACAAGGACTTAACCAACAATTTAATTTCAAAAGTCAGGCCTGTGAGGCATCATGCACTAAATCTCTTATCGAAGACATAGTTTTATAATCAACACCTCAACATGATGTATGCAGTAAGGCATTAAGTATGCTAGGATATGGAATGACAGTATTACGAAAAGGATAGTGTGCTACTCACCATATAAAAGACATGCAGAGTCACAGTCAGGTACAACAAAGAGACTGCAATACGTTTGAACTTTTGGCCAAAAGGCCCACTTCTAAAATAAAAAAAGATACACACATTTACACAAGCTGAGGCAAGGACCAGAGGCAGTGGTCATGTGTGTGCGAGCTGTGTCTGTGTGTGTGTGTGTGTGTGTGTGTGTGTGTGTGTGTGCGTTTTTTTCTACTTTAGAAGAAGGCCTTTTAGCCAAAAACTCAAATGTACAACAGTATTTTTATTGTGCCTGCCTGTGACTTAGTCTCCTTTATATGGTGAGTAGCTATCTATCCTTTTCATAACACTGTCATTATTCCATACTGGGTTTTCCAATGTACGATATGTAATGAGTCAGTACACTTCCTCAGTGAAAAATACAGCACCATACTGACAGTTAACATGATTTCTTACATTAATCCCCCCCCCCCCAAGCATATAGTGATTTATTGTTAACTGATTAGTCTCCCCCCCCCCCCCCCACACACACACACACTACCACCACTCCGAGACTCATGCACATGTGGTTGCGCGCGCACACACAAACACGCACACGCATGTTTCTCAAACTAGGAAGTTCTCTGCAATGTTTTATGTTTAACCCTTATGCATGAGTGGTTGGACACAGAAAACGCTTGAAACATCTCTGTGAAGTCGTTTCATAAGACACTTGTCGAATTCGGTACAACTTATTCACTTTACTACCTGATTTTAGCTCAATTCATGAACTCTTCCAGAAAGTCTGAGCACTCAAATAAGGCCTATTTAATATTATATGTGTGTTTTAATGTGGGGTTTCAGTTTCCTTTTGTGGGAAACACTGAGTTGGTCATCATCTGCTGGGAGCAGACGATGTTGCTTCTCATTCGAAGAAGAGCACAGGATGACCAACTTAGGTTTCCAATACCTGAACAGAGAGGTTTACCCATCTTAGTCAAAAGCTGTGTCAAAGGCTGTTTTGGTGTGTGAGGTTGGTGACGGAGGGCTACCCCACTGGTAGCTTCTGCTGCAGGGGGAGCTAGGTAATCTCGAAAGAGAAAGCGACACTCTTCGGTGAACGCTTCGTGAGTATGGATCGTAGCTCTTAAGGGGGGTTTCAGCTGACAGGAAGCAGGTTGAAGTAGGACTTCATTACGGTTAACTGTTGAAATACTTCAGAACTTCAGCTTAACTGGAGCGTGTGAAGAGAGTTATTTTTCGAATGGGCCATAATTATATTGCTTTAAATAGGCGATTTTTGGGTGTTTGAATTGAAAGTGTGGAAGTTACTTTGTTCATTTTGAACAACGATGAAGTAGAATTTCAAATGGTAAATCTGATTAGGAAAAGCTGGTTAGGATCACTTCAACCATACGTGAGTGTAATACTGTGTCAAAGTGAGTATGTTTTTTAATCTTATATTTTTTGGAAGTTGCTTTTGTCTTTGTGCGTCAATTTTGTGCTATGTCTTTGGTAATCAATAACCCTTCTGGTCCACCATGGCACCGCAACAAGCTTTATTTTGACAGTTTGCTTGTTTAATGAGTATAATTTCGGCAAGAATATCTGTTCTTTCATGATCTTTCTACAAAGCAGCACAACAGTTTAATTCAGAATGCACCACATGCTCTAGTTTGGCCGTTAGTATGTTGAATAATTATCACACAACCTCGTGCATTGGTTAAACCTCTGTCCAGAATAGTGCATGCGTAGAATCATAATGCGAATCTCACCGAGATATTTTTATGGTATGAATGCAAAAGAGATGATAGTATCATTGTCTCCCACCCCCGTTTTCTGTGTTTCTTCTTGCTGTAGTTAAATTATGCTCTGTTACATTCTCACGTAATTCTTACTTAAATATTTCTACTCAGGCATCAGTTATGTGTAGTTAGGATGTGCAACCAAATACTTAGATACAATAAATAATCTATGATAAAGATAAATTCTGTGGTGCTGATCTTACTCCAATTTCCAATCCTGAATTAATCAAGTTGCTTCATGCACGACATGGAGTGCTATTTATCTGGCTACTTAAAGAAATTTGCATACTTGTAACTAAATTATTAAAGCAATTAAACCAATAATTTTCCAGCTCCGTTTTTTTCTAAATGGTTAGGAAGGGCTTGGGCTGGTGGCGACCCTTAATTTCTGAATTTTTATCATTATTTGTGTGAGAAAAGCAGCTAGAAATGCGAGATAATGTATATGGCTCGATGAGCAACGCCGTAAGGATAGTAATATGCTACACGATTCCTCAAAACAAATACAAGAACGTATTTATTAAAACAGTATTATCAAATTATGATGAGTCTGGTGGCATGTAATGAGTAAGAAAGTATTTATTATGATAATGTGACTCTCACTTTAGTGCATGAAATACAATATTATAAATTATGTTGCAATTTTTTTGAGAGTAAACAACAAATTTTCTATTTACTGTGTTTGAACCAGAAGTTCTGCTCATTAAAAATACCCCTACACTGCATTTTTGCAAATACTTTTTGAGCATTTTCCATGCAGCTTTTACTGTACTCATCTGGATGTGTGGGTTGTTTACTCTTATCTCCACATGAGGTCATAACGTTTCTTGTCCTAGTTAATTGAGGAAAATTCTCCTTTTATCAGATTGCCTTCCTAGTAGTTGGGATGTTGCTGGGAAAGAAAACGGAGTATTTATGAGTGCTACACCCATTACATTTGTCCGTAAGTCAAAAGGCTATCTTCTTGATTGTCTTTTGTACTGAGAATCAAATCATGATTTAGTTTTATTACTGAATAAAACCATGTATGACTCCTTTTTATGTCCTCCATCTACTGTGGCACTTTGGTGCAGAGAATTGGGAAGTATGTATCTTTGTTCTTTCTGGGCACATAACCTACAGCTGTAAAACTGTCTTCAAAATCATATGATGAGGATAAAAATTCTATGGCCATAGAAGCCTCAATTTCTTGTGGAATGTTCTGATATTTTGTCTCAAAGGCCACACTGCTCTAACATTTTCCTGCAACAGTTCTTCAAATAACAGAATGCATGTGCAAAGGTTGTCCATTTTAATATTTTTTGAGATTCCTCTCAATGTCTTTGTTAGTGTTATTACTGCATTAGAAGCAACACTGGTCTTTTCTCTGGTCAGAGTTCCAAAAATTTATTCACTTTTTCAGGCATAATATTCTGCCAATTTTTTCTTCATACTATCAATGTGCCTATCTTCTAAATCAATACAAAGCTTGATCCTTTAGCTTTCTTTGTGAGAATTCCCATGCTCTTCTATTGACAGCTATGCGATCTGTTACTGGTTCAGATGGAATTTTCATCAAGTTGTGCATGATGACTGTGTATTACTTCACTGAGTTCTAACACAGTCAATAAAGAAATCAGCACTTCTGTAGTCCGTCTTCACTTAGAATGTTGGCAGACACAGATTCATTAACCTGGTGACCATCAGTGTCCAAATCACTGTCATTTTCCTGATCAAAAAGTGCTTCACCTTCAAGCCATTCAGAAATAGTTAGTTAAATTCTGGTCACTTGTGCCGACTTCAAATGATGTTTCTTCGATTGTAACATGCAATATGGAATCCATGTTATAAGTGTCTTGCATAATTATTCTGTTCATGAATTAATACTAATGCTCATCCGCAACAATTTTGGTGTATAGAAATACATCTCCCTTGTAAAAAGTATAGGTATGCCAAACTGTTCATTGTTGTCAGTAATCTTGCCAACATAAAGTGCCATCCTGACTAAAGATAAATAAATAAAATGTTTGAAATGTGGCTTGTTCGCTAAGAGGTCTAAGGAACCCTGCCACACATCACCCATTTAGAATTTCAAAATTAATAAAGAAAAAAAAAGTAATTTTACTTGCACCAAGTAATGTTTTTTATAACTAAAGTCAACAGTATTTCCAACGCATACACAGAAAGTAAACTACTATAACCGACTTTTACAACAATTTATTGATAAAATGGAAGGCTACCGGTTCCAAAAGACTTTTGTTATGCATCCACAAGTTAATGCTATGGGATGTTTTATGAATAAATGATTTCAAGAATTTATTTTTAGTCCATTAGAACATGCAGAGAGCACTCAGTAGCACTACAGGCTTTTTGCACCAATGAAATTTCTTTTAAATTTTAGTATAAAGTGACAACACACAAGTTTCGCTTTAGTATATGTCAGTGAAGCGGATAGTGCTTCCTTTAACACTGGTTACTGTGTAACAGCGAAAATGGTATGTTATACTATATTTGTATTTTAAATGGATAGAAAAATGTTTTGTCTCTTTAATATTGTAAATTAGCATTAGAATTCATACGTATATTTCTTTAACAGAGCTGAAAATGGGCTAAACTGCCCAAAACAGGTAATTTTAAGATGATAAAACAGCAATTGACAGCTGAAAATAAGCGTATTTTGTAAAACAAAAACAGTTTAATTAGACTTAATGTTCTCTTTTAATACATTCTTGCCAAGTGTGTCTAGATTGACTGGGCAGCTGCTCTCCATCCCAACCCTGTTGCTACAGCTAATGTCTTTTATAAATAATTAGTCACAATAATAAACAGGACGAGAAACTTAAAAGGTCATGCTTTTTCAGCAGGGCATATTTGTAACTTGCATTCACTCAACCATCCAAACTTCAGACTGATCTTTCTGGTTTGCTTCCTTTAGCAGAATTTCTTGTGAACTAGTCATGGCTTACTTAACATCTACTGATAAATTTTAGTTTAAGTTGCATTGCAACTGGTCACAGTTCTAAGTACCATTTTCATATTTAATGTAAATACTGATGTTTAAAATGTAAAAAAAAAATGTAATATTGAATGACACAAATTATCATTATTTCACACAATCACTTCATCTATTAAAAACTGTACTGGTAGTACCTGAAATTGGTAACGAGGAGTCTCTTCCCTATCCAGTTCTTTTATTGTGTATATCCAACCACTCTTTTCATCAACAGTGAGTGGAAGATCACTTGCTGGCCTGCCTGCTTCATCTCTGGGAGCTATGCTGTACTGTATTGCAGCATTTTCACCTTCATCAGTGTCAAATGCCTGTACCTGAAAAGCAAAGAAAAAAATATTCAAAAACCATGACTCCACTGTATTACTTCTAGAATACAATCTCTGTGTTTCACTTCAGGAATAGTTACTATTTACCAATGTTGCAACTTCATTAAATGCATAATTAGCAGGTGATAAAAATTTTGTAAAACAAAGGATCATTCTAAAAGTTTTTAAGAAGAAGCAAACATTTAGTTCAGAAAACATGAGTGCAGTGTTATATAACAAAAATAGTATAATCATTGAAAATGTCAGAGAATGGTTACTGGAAACAAAAGTGAATCTCTGCGACACTTTTTTGTTACCTTTTTGAGATAGTCTCTCTCTTGTCCTGACAAATGTGTATGCTGGACAAACTTTGATTTGTATGAGAAGATGAAGCAGTATTTTGTGTAATCTACATGCAAAATATACAGTAAAAAACAAACAAGAGGTTGTGAATTAATTCATCATACGATACTGCAGTCAGTATCAGTTGCAAACCAAGAAAACTTAGCAACATTAATGTCCGATTCATCTCCATTAAGACTAACACAACAATGGAATTGTGACATAATAGACGTTACGGGGTTGTAATAGACCTTACAAGGGTCAGAAGAAATTAAAAAGATAAACAGTCCAACTTTGCAATATTTACAGACACTGGACTGTGTGTGTGCATGGACAAACTGATATATGGAGCTTCTTAAGACAGGAATCACCAGAGCCTCATAATATCATGTAAAAATAGTGTTTCAATTAATAGTGTATGGTTGACTTTTACATATGAAATGTTTCCCTGTAAGATCATCCACAACATGCCTATATAATTTTATTAATTAATTATACATACCAATCACATAACTATGAAAAAGCTCACTTGAGTCAGATACAAATAGTGGTGTGGTTGTGCAACCACAGAAACAAATTGTGATTATTATGATATAAGAAGTAGTTTAACGGTTAAAACGATGCATTATGCAAATGGTCTCAATGTGAGAATGAACTTAACTTGGTAATAGAGGGAAACATTCGACGTGGGAAAAAAACCCACATCCTTTCGTCTTTCCCTCTCTTTCCCTCTTTCCTGACGAAGCAACTGTTTGTTGCGAAAGCTTGAATTTTGTGTGTATTTTTGTGAGTCTATCGACCTGCCAGCACTTTTGTTTGATCGATAGACACACAAACAAACACAAACATAGACACAAAATTCTAGCTTTCGCAATCAACGGTTGCCTCGTCAGGAAAGAGGGAAGGAGAGGGAAAGACAAAAGGATTTGGGTTTCAAGGGAGAGGGTAAGGAGTCATTCCAACCTGGGAGCGGAAAGACTTACCTTAGGTGGAAAAAAGGACAGGTATACACTCGCACACACACACACACACACACACACACACACACACACACACACACACCCATCCGCATATACACAGACACAAGCAGACATGCTCTGCTGTGTCTGTGTATATGCGGATGGATGTGTGTGTGTGTGTGTGTGTGCGCGCGCGAGTGTATACCTGTCCTTTTTTCCCCCTAAGGTAAGTCTTTCTGCTCCCGGGATTGGAATGACTCCTTACCCTCTCCCTTAAAACCCAATCCTTTTGTCTTTCCCTCTCCTTCCCTCTTTCCTGACGAGGCAACCGTTGGTTGCGAAAGCTAGAATTGTGTGTGTATGTTTGTGTTTGTTTGTGTGTCTATCGACCTGCCAGCGCTTTTGTTTGGTAAGTCTCATCATCTTTCTTTTCAAATATATATATATATATATATATATAAACACAAACATACACACAAAACTCTAGCTTTCGCAACCAACGGTTGCCTCGTCAGGAAAGAGGGAAGGAGAAGGAAAGACAAAAGGATTGGGTTTTAAGGGAGAGGGTAAGGAGTCATTCCAATCCCGGGAGCGGAAAGACTTACCTTAGGGGGAAAAAAGGACAGGTTTACACTCGCACACACACACATATCCATCCACACATACACAGACACAAGCAGACATGTCTGCTTGTGTCTGTGTATGTGTGGATGGATATGTGTGTGTGTGCGAGTGTAAACCTGTCCTTTTTTCCCCCTAAGGTAAGTCTTTCCGCTCCCGGGATTGGAATGACTCCTTACCCTCTCCCTTAAAACCCAATCCTTTTGTCTTTCCTTCTCCTTCCCTCTTTCCTGACGAGGCAACCGTTGGTTGCGAAAGCTAGAGTTTTGTGTGTATGTTTGTGTTTATTTGTGTGTCTATCGACCTGCCAGCGCTTTTGTTGGGTAAGTCTCATCATCTTTCTTTTTAAATATATTTTTCCCACGTGGAATGTTTCCCTCTATTATATATATATATATATATATATATACACACACACACACACACCTAAAAACAAAGATGATGTGACTTACCAAATGAAAGTGCTGGCAGGTCGACAGACACACAAACGAACACAAACATACACACAAAATTCAAGCTTTCGCAACAAACTGTTGCCTCATCAGGAAAGAGGGAAGGAGAGGGAAAGACGAAAGGATGTGGGTTTTAAGGGAGAGGGTAAGGAGTCATTCCAGTCCCGGGAGCGGAAAGACTTACCTTAGGGGGAAAAAAGGACGGGTATACACTCGCGCACACACACACATATCCATCCACACATATACAGACACAAGCAGACATATACAGAGGCAAAGAGTTTGGGCAGAGATGTCAGTCGAGGCGGAAGTACAGAGGCAAAGATGTTGTTGAATGACAGGTGAGGTATGAGTGGCGGCAACTTGAAATTAGCGGAGATTGAGGCCTGGTGGATAACGGGAAGAGAGGATATATTGAAGAGCAAGTTCCCATCTCCGGAGTTTGGATAGGTTGGCGTTAGTGGGAAGTATCCAGATAACTCGGACGGTGTAACACTGTGCCAAGATGTGCTGGCCGTGCACCAAGGCATGTTTAGCCACAGGGTGGTCCTCATTACCAACAAACACTGTCTGCCTGGGTCCATTCATGCGAATAGACAGTTTGCTGCTGGTCATTCCCACATAGAATGCGTCACAGTGTAGGCAGGTCAGTTGGTATATCACGTGGGTGCTTTCACACGTGGCTCTGCCTTTGATCGTGTACACCTTCCGGGTTACAGGACTGGAGTAGGTGGTGGTGGGAGGGTGCATGGGACAGGTTTTACACCGGGGGGTGGTTACAAGGGTAGGAGCCAGAGGGTAGGGAAGGTGGTTTGGGGATTTCATAGGGACGAACTAAGAGGTTACGAAGGTTAGGTGGATGGCGGAAAAACACTCCTGGTGGTGTGGGGAGGATTTCATGAAGGATGGATCTCATTTCAGGGCAGGATTTGAGGAATTCGTATCCCTGCTGGAGAGCCACATTCAGAGTATGATCCAGTCCCGGAAAGTATCCTGTCACCAGTGGGGCACTTTTGTGGTTCTTCTGTGGGAGGTTCTGGGATTGAGAGGATGAGGAAGTGGCTTTGGTTATTTGCTTCTGTACCAGGTCGGGAGGGTAGTTGCGGGATGCGAAAGCTGTTGTCAGGTTGTTGGTGTAATGGTTCAGGCATTCCGGACTGGAGCAGATTCGTTTGCCACGAAGACCTAGGCTGTAGGGAAGGGACTGTTTGATGTGGAATGGGTGGCAGCTGTCATAATGGAGGTACTGTTGCTTGTTGGTGGGTTTGATGTGGACGGACGTGTGAAGCTGGCCATTGGACAGGTGGAGGTCAACATCAAGGAAAGTGGCATGGGATTTGGAGTAGGACCAGGTGAATCTGATGGAACCAAAGGAGTTCTTCTTCACTGTGAGTCCAGATCATGAAGATATCATCAATAAATCTGTACCAAACTTTGGGTTGGCAGGCCTGGGTAACCAAGAAGGCTTGCTCTAAGCGACCCATGAATAGGTTGGCGTACGAGGGGGCTATCCTGGTACCCATGGCTGTTCCCTTTAATTGTTGGTATCTCTGGCTTCACAAGTGAAGAAGTTGTGGGTCAGGATGAAGCTGGCTAAGGTAATGAGGAAAGAGGTTTTAGGTAGGGTGGCCGGTGATCGGTGTGAAAGGAAGTGCTCCGTTCGAGAAAGTGGTTGGTGTCTTTGATGAAGGTGGGAGACTGCATGTAATGGGTTGAAGGTGTTGATCTACGTAGGCAGAGATACGTTCTGTGGGGGCTTGGTAACCAGCTACAATGGGGCGGCCGGGATGATTGGGTTTGTGAATTTTAGGAAGAAGGTAGAAGGTAGGGGTGCGGTGTGTCGGTGGGATCAGGAGGTTGATGGAGTCAGGTGAAAGGTTTTGTAGGGGGCCTAAGGTTCTGAGGATACCTTGAAGCTCCGCCTGGACATCAGGAATGGGATTACCTTGGCAAACTTTGTATGTGGTGTTGTCTGAAAGCTGACGCAGTCCCTCAGCCACATACTCCCGACGATCAAGTACCACGGTCGTGGAACCCTTGTCCGCCGGAAGGATGACGATGGATCTGTCAGCCTTCAGATCACGGATAGCCTGGGCTTCAGCAGTGGTGATGTTGGGAGTAGGATTAAGGTTTTTTAAGAAGGATTGAAAGGCAAGGCTAGAAGTCAGAAATTCCTGGAAGGTTTGGAGAGGGTGATTTTGAGGAAGAGGAGGTGGGTCCCGCTGTGATGGAGGACGGAACTGTTCCAGGCAGGGTTCAATCTGGATAGTGTCTTGGGGAGTTGGATCATTATGAGTAGGATTAGGATCATTTTTCTTCATGGCAAAGTGACATTTCCAGCAAAGAGTACGAGTGTAGGACAGTAAATCTTTGACGAGGGCTGTTTGGTTGAATCTGGGAGTGGGGCTGAAGGTGAGGCCTTTTGGTAGGACAGAGTTTTGGATTGGGAGAGAGGTTTGGAGGAAAGGTTAACTACTGAATTAGGGTGTTGTGGTTCCAGATTGTGTTGATTGGAATTTTGAGGTTTTGGAGGGAGTGGAGCTGGAAGTGGGAGATTGAGTAGATGGGAGAGACTGGGTTTGTGTGCAATGAGAGGTATACGACTTCCTCAAATCCTGCCCTGAAATGAGATCCATCCTTCATGAAATCCTCCCCACTCCACCAAGAGTGTCTTTCCGCCGTCCACCTACCCTTCGTAACCTCTTAGTTCATCCCTATGATATCCCCAAACCACCTTCCCTACCCTCTGGCTCCTACCCTTGTAACCGCTCCCGGTGTAAAACCTGTCCCATGCACCATCCCACCACCACCTACTCCAGTCCTGTAACCCGGAAGGTGTACACGATCAAAGGCAGAGCCACGTGTAAAAGCACCCACGTGATTTACCAACTGACCTGCCTACACTGTGACGCATTCTATGTGGGAATGATCAGCAACAAACTGTCCATTCGCATGAATGGACACAGGCAGACAGTGTTTCAAGTTGCCGCCACTCATACCTCACCTGTCATTCAACAACATCTTTGCCTCTGCACTTCCGCCTCGACTGACATCTCTGCCCAAACTCTTTGCCTCTGTATATGTCTGCTTGTGTCTGTATATGTGTGGATGGATATGTGTGGATGGATATGTGTGTGTGTGCGCGAGTGTATACCCGTCCTTTTTTCCCCCTAAGGTAAGTCTTTCCGCTCCCGGGATTGGAATGACTCCTTACCCTCTCACTTAAAACCCACATCCTTTCGTCTTTCCCTCTCCTTCCCTCTTTCCTGACGAAGCAACCGTTGGTTGCGAAAGCTAGAATTTTGTGTGTATGTTTGTGTGTCTACCGACGTGCCAGCGCTTTCGTTTGATAAGTCACATCATCTTTGTTTTTAGATATATTTTTCCCATGTGGAATGTTTCCCTCTATTATATTCATATTATTAATTTGAACCCAACAATTACGTTTGTTATTGTCACTGTTGCATTTCGAAACCTTTTCTATCGTCTTATTTTCTCTTTTTGTTTTTGCCAGTAGTTTCACTTTGCATTCACCTTCTCCTTTTTACCGTAATCTACTACACAATTTTATCCCGCCTATATATACTCAATAATGCGTCACCCACTTCCAAACCATAACCAAAAATTTTTTTTTCTGCTTTCAACACTACCGCTGCTATAAAATCCACCGTTTCTAGCTCACAAACAGTTCCTTTCACCTATTAAACAACCATTTCGGCTAGTTCTGATAACTTTCGCTTTATTTCCATATCCGTTTTTCCCACATCACTGATAATTTTTAGCCGCTTCCCACAGGTTTTAACGTCATTATTTCTTCGCCAGACAATTGTTAGCCTCATTTTCATAATCTGACACCACAAAACCACTCCTTTTAATACATTTACACGCAGTTTTTTCGAAATTTTCCCGAATTTCTCCATCCTTTAACGTGGATTGGCGGCAACACAACCACCTAACCTTTGTGCACATTGTTGTCTACCAACCCAAGTTCACCACAGGATCAACCAACACTTTTTCACCTTTTTTCACAACAGATCTCCAGTTACTTTCTCCAGTTATTTTCATTTTCATTTCAACCTCATGTTACACTTTCCACCTTCTAATACCATGTCACCCTCACAACACCCCCACAACGACCCCATTAAGTTTTATTTACATTCCCTCCACAAACATGCCTTCACCCTAGCCAGATTACGCTCGCATATTTTATTTTCTCAGGCTTGTCTGACATTTGGCATTACCCCCAAAGGCCTCACACTTAAAGTTCCCATCTCTGGCTGCAACCCTTCTTTCCATCAGTCCCTAAACCAGTTCCAAACTGAACAATCCATTGCCCTCACCCACCTAATCCTTCAACTACACATCAACTCAGCCAATGAACACACCCGTCAACTCCTATCCTTAATAAAAGTCCTGAATCTTTCCTCTCCCACATCCACGCCGGCTGTTCAGAGCATCCTCCTACAGGCCAAACGCAAATTAGAACAGCATGCCACTCTTCACCTCGAAAAACTATCCAATCTCCTGGTTTCCCACCTACGGAAAGGCAACTCACTCACCCTTCACAACCTTTCCAGCAAACCTCAACCTCCTCTCATTGAACACAAACCCAGTCTCTCCCATCTCCTCAATCTCCCACTTCCAGCTCCACTCCCTCCAAAACCTCAAAATTCCAATCAACACAATCTGGAACCACAACACCCTAAGTCAGTAGTTAACCTTTCCTCCAAACCTCTCTCCCAATCCAAAACCTCTGTCGTATCCAAAGGCCTCACTTTCAGCCCCACTCCCAGATTCAACCAAACAGCCCTCGTCAAAGATTTACTGTCCTACACTCGTACTCGTATGTGGCTGAGGGACTTCAGACAACACCACATACAAAGTTTGCCAAGGTAATCCCATTCCTGATGTCCAGGCGGAGCTTCAAGGAATCCTCAGAACCTTAGGCCCCCTACAAAACCTTTCACCTGACTCCATCAACCTCCTGACCCCACCGACACCCCGCACCCCTACCTTCTACCTTCTTCCTAAAATTCACAAACCCAATCATCCCGGCCGCCCCATTGTAGCTGGTTACCAAGGCCCCACAGAACGTATCTCTGCCTACGTAGATCAACACCTTCAACCCATTACATGCAGTCTCCCATCCTTCATCAAAGACACCAACCACTTTCTCGAAAGCCTGGAATCCTTACCCAATCTGTTACCCACGGAAACCATCCTTGTAACCATCGATGCCACTTCCTTATACACAAATATCCCGCACGTCCAGGGCCTCGCTGCGATGGAGCACTTCCTTTCACACCGATCACCGGTCACCCTACCTAAAACCTCTTTCCTCATTACCTTAGCCAGCTTCATCCTGACCCACAACTTCTTCACTTTTGAAGGCCAGACATACCAACAATTAAAGGGAACAGCCATGGGTACCAGGATGGCCCCCTTGTACGCCAACCTATTCATGGGTCGCTTAGAGGAAGCCTTCTTGGATACCCAGGTCTGCCAACCCAAAGTTTGGTACAGATTTATTGATGATATCTTAATGATCTGGACTCACAGTGAAGAAGAACTCCAGAAATTCCTCTCCAACCTCAACTCCTTTGGTTCCATCAGATTCACCTGGTCCTACTCCAAATCCCATGCCACTTTCCTTGATGTTGACCTCCACCTGTCCAATGGCCAGCTTCACACGTCCGTCCACATCAAACCCACCAACAAGCAACAGTACCTCCATTATGACAGCTGCCACCCATTCCACATCAAACAGTCCCTTCCCTACAGCCTAGGTCTTCGTGGCAAACGAATCTGCTCCAGTCCGGAATCCCTGAACCATTACACCAACAACCTGACAACAGCTTTCACATCCCGCAACTACCCTCCCGACCTGGTACAGAAGCAAATAACCAGAGCCACTTCCTCATCCTCTCAATCCCAGAACCTCCCACAGAAGAACCACAAAGTGCCCCACTGGTGACAGGATACTTTCCAGGACTGGATCAGACTCTGAATGTGGCTCTCCAGCAGGGATCCGAATTCCTCAAATCCTGCCCTGAAACGAGATCCATCCTTCATGAAATCCTCCCCACACCACCAAGAGTGTTTTTCCACCATCCACCTAACCTTCATAACCTCTTAGTTCATCCCTATGAAATCCCCAAACCACCTTCCCTACCCTCTGGCTCCTACCCTTGTAACCACCCCCGGTGTAAAACCTGTCCCATGCACCCTCCCACCACCACCTACTCCAGTCCTGTAACCCGGAAGGTGTACACGATCAAAGGCAGAGCCACGTGTGAAAGCGCCCACGTGATATACCAACTGACCTGCCTACACTGTGACGCATTCTATGTGGGAATGACCAGCAACAAACTGTCCATTCGCATGAATGGACCCAGGCAGACAGTGTTTGTTGGTAATGAGGACCGCCCTGTGGCTAAACATGCCTTGGTGCACGGCCAGCACATCTTGGCACAGTGTTACACCGTCCGAGTTATCTGGATACTTCCCACTAACACCAACTTATCCGAACTCCGGAGATCGGAACTTGCTCTTCAATATATCCTCTCTTCCCGTTATCCACCAGGCCTCAATCTCCGCTAATTTCACATTTCCGCCACTCATACCTCACCTGTCATTCAACAACATCTTTGCCCCTGCACTTCCGCCTCGACTGACATCTCTGCCCAAACTCTTTGCCTCTGTATATGTCTGCTTGTGTCTGTATATGTGTGGATGGATATGTGTGTGTGTGTGTGTGTGTGTGTGTGTGTGTGTGTGTACCCGTCCCTTTTTCCCCCTAAGGTAAGTCTTTCCGCTCCCGGGACTGGAATGACTCCTTACCCTCTCCCTCAAAACCCACATCCTTTCGTCTTTCCCTCTCCTTCCCTCTTTCCTGATGAGGCAACAGTTTGTTGCGAAAGCTTGAATTTTGTGTGTATGTTTGTGTTCGTTTGTGTGTCTGTCGACCTGCCAGCACTTTCATTTGGTAAGTCACATCATCTTTGTTTTTAGGTATATTTTTCCTACGTGGAATGTATATATATATATATATATATATATATATATAAAAAGAAAGATGATGAGACTTACCAAACAAAAGCGCTGGCAGGTCGATAGACACACAGACAAACACAAACATACACACAAAATCTAGCTTTCGCAACCAATGGTTGCCTCGTCAGGAAAGAGGGAAGGAGAGGGAAAGACAAAAGGATTTGGGTTTTAAGGGAGAGGGTAAGGAGTCATTCCAATCCCGGGAGCGGAAAGACTCACCTTAGGGGGGAAAAAGGAGGGAAAAAAGGACAGGTATCACTCGCACACACACACATATCCATCCTCATATACACAGACACAAGCAGACATTTGTAAAGGCAAAGAGTTTGGGCAGAGATGTCAGTCGGGGCGGATGTACAAAGGCAAAGATGATGTTGAAAGACAGGTGAGGTACGAGCGGCGGCAAATTGAAATTAGAAATTAGCGGAGATTGAGGCCTGGCGGATAGCGAGAAGAGAGGATATGCTGAAGGGCAAGTTCCCATCTCCGGAGTTCTGACAGGTTGGTGTTAGTGGGAAGTATCCAGATAACCCGGACGGTGTAACACTGTGCCAAGATGTGCTGGCCGTGCACCAAGGCATGTTTAGCCACAGGGTGATCCTCATTACCAACAAACACTGTCTGCCTGTGTCCATTCATGCGAATGGACAGTTTGTTGCTGGTCATTCCCACATAGAACGCTTCACAGTGTAGGCAGGTCAGTTGGTAAATCACGTGGGTGCTTTCACACGTGGCTCTGCCTTTGATCGTGTACACCTTCCGGGTTACAGGACTGGAGTAGGTGGTGGTGGGAGGGTGCATGGGACAGGTTTTACACCGGGGGCGGTTACAGGGGTAGGAGCCAGAGGGTAGGGAAGGTGGTCTGGGGATTTCATAGGGATGAACTAAAAGGTTGCGAAGGTTAGGTGGACGGCGGAAAGACACTCTTGGTGGAGTGGGGAGGATTTCATGAAGGATGGATCTCATTTCAGGGCAGGATTTGAGGAAGTCGTATCCCTGCTGGAGAGCCACATTCAGAATCTGATCCAGTCCCGGAAAGTATCCTGTCACAAGTGGGGCACTTTTGGGGTTCTTCTGTGGAAGGTTCCGGGTTTGAGGAGATGAGGAAGTGGCTCTGGTTATTTGCTTGTGTACCAGGTCGGGAGGGTAGTTACGGGATGCAAAAGCTGTTTTCAGGTTGTTGGTGTAGTGGTTCAAGGATTCCGGACTGGAGCAGATTCGTTTGCCACGAAGACCTAGGCTGTAGGGAAGGGACCGTTTGATGTGGAACGGGTGGCAGCTGTCATAATGGAGGTACTGTTGCTTGTTGGTGGGTTTGATGTGGACGGACGTGTGAAGCTGGCCATTGGACAGGTGGAGGTCAACGTCAAGGAAAGTGGCATGGGATTTGGAGTGGGACCAGGTGAATCTGATGGAACCAAAGGAGTTGAGGTTGGAGAGGAAATTCTGGAGTTCTTCTTCACTGTGAGTCCAGATCATGAAAATGTCATCAATAAATCTGTACCAAACTTCGGGTTGGCAGGCCTGGGTAACCAAGAAGGCTTCCTGTAAGCGACCCATGAATAGGTTGGCATACGAGGGGGCCATCCTGGTACTCATGGCTGTTCCCTTTAATTGTTGGTATGTCTGGCCTTCAAAAGTGAAGAAGTTGTGGGTCAGGATGAAGCTGGCTAAGGTAATGAGGAAAGAGGTTTTAGGTAGGGCGGCAGGTGATCGGCGTGAAAGGAAGTGCTCCATCGCAGCGAGGCCCTGGACATGCGGAATATTTGTGTATAAGGAAGTGGCATCAATGGTTACAAGGATGGTTTCCGGGGGTAACAGACTGGGTAGGGATTCCAGGCGTTCGAGAAAGTGGTTGGTGTCTTTGATGAAGGATGGGAGACTGCATGTAATGGGCTGAAGGTGTTGATCTACGTAGGCAGAGATGCGTTCGGTGGGGGCTTGGTAACCAGCTACAATGGGACGGCCGGGATGATTGGGTTTGTGAATTTTGGGAAGAAGGTAGAAGGTAGGGGTGCGGGGTGTTGGTGGGGTCAGGAGGTTGATGGAGTCGGGTGAAAGGTTTTGTAGGGGGCCTAAGGTTCTGAGGATTCCTTGAAGCTCCGCCTGGACATCAGGAATGGGATTGCCTTGGCAAACTTTGTAAGTAGTGTTGTCTGAAAGCTGACGCAGTCCCTCAGTCACATACTCCCGACGATCAAGTACCACAGTTGTGGAACGTCTGCTTGTGTCTGTGTATATGAGGATGGATATGTGTGTGTGTGCGAGTGTATACCTGTCCTTTTTTCCTCCTTTTTTCCCCCTAAGGTAAGTCTTTCCGCTCCCGGGATTGGAATGACTCCTTACCCTCTCCCTTAAAACCCAAATCCTTTTGTCTTTCCCTCTCCTTCCCTCTTTCCTGACGAGGCAACCATTGGTTGCGAAAGCTAGATTTTGTGTGTATGTTTGTGTTTGTTTGTGTGTCTATCGACCTGCCAGCGCTTTTGTTTGGTAAGTCTCATCATCTTTCTTTTTAAATATATTTTTCCCACGTGGAATGTTTCCCTCTATTATATATATATATATATATATATATATATATATATATATATATATATATATATATATATATATATATACACACACACACACACACACACACACATACTTTTACATTCCCGAAATTAACATTTTCCCACCATTTATGACATTTTTTATCAGTCCCATCAAACTTCCTGTGCCCACAATGTTAATTTGCACCTGATTTTGTGTCAGCATATTTATAACTTTCTTGTAATTTACGCATTACAAAAAAATGATGCTGGCCCAATGTTGGCCGTCCAGCAGTGTTTACAAATATTTTGTGGAAAAGCTTCTTAATACCAGCGCACTCTATTCAGTGGATCTGAACTGGTAAACTTGTAAAAGTTGGAACAATTCATGCCGTATCTCCTGCTGCTGCCAAGCTCTACTTGGCGTTGTGGCTGATGGGAGTAACTACGTTTGTTCAAATAAAGATATCATGACCAATCACAACAATTTCCAAACTGTATGGCCACTTGGAGCACTAGTTGACACTGTCATTCACTTTGCGTAGCTAAAATGTTTTTAGTTAAACACAGCACTGGTTACGAATCTTATTCATGCTGAGCAAAATGTGTTTCGAGAATTTATTCTTGTTGTCAAGTGCAATATTTACGTACCATCAAACAGGGTGATTTCGTATGGTTTTGGCGTTATTTTGATTGTAGCTTTCATATATATTGTTGGATTAAATTGATTGTTATGGAAGTCGTAGGGTATATGTGTAACGAATAAAATATTCGTTACACATATTTATCTGAGGCAGTTAAATAAAGTGTCCAAAGTCACCCCATGGATTGGGGTGATTCCGGACACATGTGCTTTTTAAATCTCTGTCCGAAGTTACAGTATATAGAGAGCGAATTCGGACAGTTACTGCCTTTTTTTAAATTCTACATGCTTTTTATTTCATTTTGGTGACATTTTACACTTTTTAAGGTAGCCCTTTGTTACGAATAAGTCATATGGAATGATATAATGAATTTTATATATTACAGATAAGTTTATATTTTGCAAGAATTTAAATAAAAATATTTTACAGTTCTTAACTGAAGTATTAGAAACAGACAGAAACAAACAAAGTATTTTAACTAAAAGGTCAAAATAATTTTTCTCATTCATCATTCTAAATTAAGTTGCAAACACTTTAAATAAACATTGTCTTCGAGTCTAAAGCACATCTTCTCGAAAAATGAACATTCCTCTCTTCTCAACTGGTGTGGGAAGTATTCTCAAAATTTGCATTTTTTGGGTTGTGTCTTCATCGGGCACATTAGGAAACACAAATTTGTTTTTACTGTTCTCGTTTGGGCGCAAGAATTTCACACTTACTTCTGTAGCACCAACATATGTGGCCACTCCAACATACTGCCTTGTTTGCTCCTTGTTTCCACATTTACCGTATTTACTCGAATCTAAGCCGCACTTTTTTTCTGGTTTTTGTAATCCAAAAAACCACCTGCGGCTTAGAATCGAGTGCAAAGCAAGCGGAAGTTCTGAAAAATGTTGATAGGTGCCGCCACAACTAACTTCTGCCGTCGAATGTATGTAGCGCTACACAGGCATCCTTTGTAGGCACAAAGATAAATACTGGCGCCAAAACCTCTGTGTCAGTAAATAAAATTAAAAAAAAAAAAAAAAAAAAAAAAAATTGGAAGATGAGCATTTTTCTCCGCCCGAGTTTCGACCACTGCATTTTCATACATTATCCAACAAAGTAAATACAAATTCCGTATTGTTCATCTTCGAATTTCAATGTACTACGAAAATCCGACTGGTAATACTGGGATTTTTGTCAATATGGCCAACTCTACGTTCTGAATTTTTTCCTACCTGTGAGAAGAGATGGTTGCTAATAGGAACCTGATGAAATGTGAATCACATGCAGTATTCTCTTCACCACAAGAATAATACGAATATAAACATTTTGCCATGTATTCTTTCGTGTTTGCTTCTATCTCATTTAAATCCTGTCTGCCAAATAAACTACGAAACTAGAGTGAGACAACAGCAAACACGGAAGAATATACGTATCGTGTCATGTTTATATTCGTATTACTCTTATGCCTAATAGTGATACAGTCAGAAATGAAGCACGGCAACTGACTAGATTTTTAAATCTAAGATGAGTAATTTCTGTGCAGAATTTGATGTACTAAAGAAGCGGCCGCAAAGATTTTCAAACGGAGAAAAATTTTCACCAAACTTTCGTTCAGAACATGTTATATCATACGCAGTCTATTATTTGGTTCTTGTTGATCATTATCAAAGAAAGCAGCAGTGTAAGTAACAACAAATAGCAGTCTCTTGCCATTGTTTCGCTAATGTGACGATTCCTCTCTTTTTTTAATTGTAGGCGGCGGTAGCGCGCACAAAAGCAAGCCATGCCGCGAGCAGGGACAGGCCGTAAACACGCACTATCAGAATGCGACAAACAATGCATGACACAGTATAGTAATGCATTTTCAGCTTACAGTGACTGACGTAAACACCTATAACATTGAAAACGGCTCTTATCAGATCAAAGCAAAATAAGCAATCGATTCAAACCAGACGAAGCACGTGAAAAAGGAAGGGTATCCGTATAAATACGGACGGAGCAGCTGACGCATAGCAATGGCTACCTGGTAAAGCTTAACTGCTAAGCTTTCGACTCGAACCAAACTACTGTAGCTGTATCGTCATTCATTCGACCTAAATTGTGTCTCATATTACAATGGACCAACTTTGTTTCCATTTGGAGGTGCGGCCTAAAACTTTTCTCGCCCCTTGAATTTCGAGTCTCAAATTTCAGGTGCGGCTTAGATTTCGGAATTTTTTTTTTTCCCCTTATTTCGAGTCTCATATTTCAGGTGCGGCTTAGATTCGAGTGCGGCTTAGATTCGAGTAAATACGGTATATTTGTACTCTGCAACAAGAAAAGCATTTCCTTCAGCAGTAAAACTTCATTGGATGATGTGTTGTTTTCACTTTCACTACTGCTAGAAGCAGTTACTTCTTTCAGCACTGTTTTCGTTTCCTTGAAAATCTCGACCAGTGATTGATTTTCCAGGTTGAACGTCTAGTTTCCGGTGGCAGCAGTGGGAGCTACCAAGCTTATTTGGAGAATAACAAATTTCTTTGAGCATTTCTTCAAAACTGGAAGACCATGCGTATGCGTTGCTTTGCTGGCTCTCCTCATTATCAGGCAATTTTCGTAAGACATGATCTGGATCAAAAGGGATTAGGCCCATGGCACGAAATCCACCCTTTTTGTTTTCCTTGGCATTTGCTGAAATCTTAGTCAGTGTCTGCTTCAGAAGAGATGGGAAGGCATCCCTGGAAATGGTCCCACGAGTGTGTTTCTTCCAATCAGTTAATACAGTTCACCACGCTGCTTTCATTGGCCTGAAGAAGCTTACATCAAGCGGTTGGAGGAGGTGCGTGCTATTGGGGTGAAGGAGAATGAAAGAAATATTGTTCTGCTTACACTCTTCAATAACACGGAAAGACACGTGACTGGATAAGTTGTCTCCAATCATGACTGTTGGCCTGTTTTGCCTCTTCAAATAAGGCCAAGTGATTGTAAAGAACCAGTCTTCAAATACTGACAGGTCAAATCATCCAATTTTGTTCCTACTGAAACGGGTTCCTTGTGGTCCACCTTCTTGCCACGTGTCCCACAAATGCTCTGATTTGTAAAGGATGTACAGAGGAAGCAGTTTACCATCAGCACTAGCTGCCATCATTATTGAGACACTAGATTTTGATGATTCCATCACTTTTTCAGCATGCTTACTCCCTCGTTTCTTAAATATCTGCTGCTTGCCTGGATCATTTGACATGTTGGTTTCATCACAGTTGATCATGTTAATAGGTGGGAGATTTTCCAGCTTTGCCTTGATATTGGAGAAAAACATCTTAACAGTCTCTTTGTTCACTTCTGCAAGAGCTCGTTTAATATTTTCGCTTAAGCGAATGGAAAGATCTTCTGACTGTCGTTTTTTTTATGTGCTTCCTGCACTTTATTTTGAAGGATTGATTTTGGTATACCATACAAATCACACGCTTTTCTGTACAATAATTTACCTCTCTGAATATCACGAACAGCTTTATGTAAAAGTAAAGTTCCAGGACATAATTACACTATACTGTAGCACCTCTCCTGCTTTTATACATTCTTGGCATTGTCCAAAATCACCCCACACAATACACAGTTTTACAAAAACCGGCGTTATTTTATAACCTTGCAAGAGAAACTAGACAAAATTGTACAGAAATTGTCTCAATGCTGTTAACGTCTGAGCGCATCAACAATTACGGTTACAATAACTTCCCACTTGGTGCAACAATAGAAAGTTTCCACTTCCACTTTACAATAATGCATGGCTTTTTAACACTGAGACTGTTCATCAATTATTCACCTAGGGAAACAATTTACGCAAAATAAAAGTTGTGGAAAGCGATAAATGCAATGTTGCACTCAAAATCACTGGTGCATGGACATTAAAATAAGTAACTCTTTGTTTCTATGCAGTGGCAAACAGCAAATAAGCCATACTGTCCGAGTACGCCCCGGTGTCCGAAATCACCCCGTTTGACGGTATTTATTTTTTGTGATGTTACACAAACAATGTGAGTGATAGTTTGTGTGTGTGCATGTGGTTTTCTACGATGCAAGAGGCGCATAACACTACATATTCAAACATGATATAAAATACTTATTTACATATCTGCACTTCACAACGAGAAAAAATTCTCGAAACATGTCATGCTAAGCATGAAAAAATTCATAACTAGTGCAGTATTTCATTATTTAAATAATGAATGACAGCTGCAAGCTTTCAAAAACATCTGTTATGACATATGAAATTGAGCTCCAAAATGATCAGGGTAGTAAGTATTATATTCAAATGTTTTATGTTTTTATGTTATACTTTCTGACATGTTTCACATACGCAAGAATCATCTCATTTTTGGATCTATGGAATGAAAACAAATCAAATCTAATCTAATCTAAAAACAAAATCATACAATACCTGCATCCTACTAGTACTAACTCACAGTATAGAAACATTAGCTGTCACAAAGGTGAGGACTCATAAATTACAGTGTCCACAGAGAGCAATGGAGATGCACTGTTGGAAAACAGCTTCGCGGATATAATCAGAAATGAGGTCATCAGAAAAACAACACAGCTATCAGACATCCTAGAAAGACATATATGCTTGAAATGGCAATGTGCGCACAGTAAGGCAAGACCCTAACATATAGACCAAGTAAATGGATCATTCAGGTTGTGAAGAACACAAAAGAAATATTGGATGCCCCCGGAAGAGATGGCTTAATTATACCAAGTGGTTCCCGATGACAACTGATAAGAAATAAAGTCAAAACTTTTCGATAAAAAGCTTCACTATATAAGACCACAAGTTATTGGTAATACCCACTACAAAAATCAAAATCAACTATAGATACATAACCATTCTATATATCAAATCAAAAGGCAGCAAATACAAACACTATAGATAGAAAGAAAGGGGTGGGGGAAAGAGAGAGGGAGAGGGGTGACATAGGAAGGGGAAGGGAAATGGGGAAGGGGAGGGAGAGGAATGAGGCGAAGTGGGAAGAGGGGAGATACGGTTAAATACCAAATCAGACTTACTTTACATACACTGCTTTCTGATATATCAGTTTAGTAGGTAATTAATACTATATGTTTTTATGTGTGTGTACCCAGTGGCTGTAGAACTTTATGTACTGATGTTTTCTTTTCTGCTTCCTGTGACAATAAATTTTCTGCAGAAAAGTCACAAGTTGCTTCTGGTTACTAAGAGATCAGGAGGCTGATCCTAAGTTAACTGTTACGTGAATAAAATGCCTCTAATATTACTTATGGCAACAATTCCTGTTACAGGTATCTCCCAAGAATGATCAGCTAGCATCAATTAAAGACCCACGGTAAGTTTCTTCTTATGAAATATAAATGGCCTCATAAAGAATTGTACTTTAGTAGGAAACCAGAAGCATGAGAAAAATAAACCTTTAAGAAGAAACAAATAACAAAACTACAGAAAGATCTATAATAGTGTATAAAAGTTGCATAACTGATTTACAGAATACAGCAGTAGAAAATTTCAAACAAAAGCTGCTGCTACTACAGCTGCTGCAGCTAATACTACTATTACTACCACCACCACCACATTTGGAAACTTACTCTCACTATACTAAATCCAACTGGAACACTTTCAGACACAGATTCTTGGAATAAGTATGTAAAAAATCTTGGAGCATTATCATTCACATCTTTCACATTAACTAATAGTTGTGTAGTATTGGAACGACTCGGACTTCCACCATCTGAAAAATGTATTAAAATATTCTAAATTAATTCAATTACTATTGTAATAACGAAAATTCCAGGAAGGAAAAAAATAAAACAGAAACCACACAATGGCAGATAAGTTGTAGTTGCCACAGAAATATACAACAAATCAGAAAATAACAATAGCTTTAAAGATAGACTCTTGCCATTTTTCCAGTTTAGTCTCTCTCTCTCTCTCTCTCTCTCTCTCTTCCTCACTCCCTCCTTGATGTTTCTGACAGAAATGGAGAGAGATAAAGATAGATAGATGGATAAAGAGAGAGAGAGAAAGAGAAATCAAGCTTGTCTTGTTTTTCATATGTGAACAAATTTTAAAAGAAAATAAAATCTTTTTCTGCAAAATAACATATAAGTTCTGTTCAAAAAATTCTGGAACATTCGTAATTTTGTGCCAATAGTAAGTTGGAGCAAAAAGAATGAAACTCAAGAAAACCTTTACACAAACACGCCAAATGATGCAGGAAGGCTACGGTGATGAGTGCTTAAGCCATTCTCAAGTGTTATGAATTGTTCACGTTTTAAAAATCGCCAGACAAAGTTAAAGTTGACTCTCGTTGAGGACGCCCTTCGACATCTGCCGACTACACTCATGTCAGGAACGACAACAAAACTGTGCATGTCAATCAAAGACCGATTGTCCGAGATATTGCAAATGAATGTAACATTTCAGTTGCATCATGTCATGAAAGCCTGACACAGAATCTTGGAATGCATCTTGTTGCCGCCAAGTTCATCCCATGGCTTATGAATCATAACCAGAACGACATTCGCCTCACAGTCTGTAAAGAGCTTTTGGGATCATGAAAATGAGAACGAGATATTCCTTCAGAGAATCATAATTGAAGATGAGACGTGAGTCTACAGTTACGATGTTGAGACCAAGGTTCAATCTGCACAAGGGGTCAGGAAAGGTTCTCTAAGAAAAAGAAAGCTCGACAGGTCAGGTCAACAGTCAAAGCCATGCTGATTTTATTTATTTATTTATTTATTTACTTTTTTTTAAGGATTAGTTCAACGTGAATTCAAGTCACAGGGACAAACTGTTAATCGATGTTTCTATTGGGACTTATCATGACACCTGTGAAAAAATGTGAGAAGGAAACGGCCTGAAATGAGGCGAGACAATTCATGGCTCTTGCATCACGATAACGCACCCACACATTCTTCCCTGTTGGTGCACGACTATTGCACAAAAAACGAAATCACTGTGCTGCCACATCCTCCGTACTCTCCAGACCTGGCCCCTGCAGACTTGTTTTTATTTCCAAAGTTAAAAACTCTCTTAAAAGAACAAAGATTTGCAATGATAGACTAGATAAAAGAAAATTCACAGATGGTACTTTGCAGAATACAGCAACAGGAATAACAAGCCTGTTTCCAGAAGTGGAAACACCGGTGGGAGTGGTGTATCAATTGTGGAGGAGAGTATTTCGAAGGAGACCGTGTACAATAAGAAGGGAAGCATAGAAAAACTTTGTGGACAAAGTTCTGGAATTTTTTGAACAGATCTCATAATTAAGAGTTTTACTCAAATATCACCAGTGCAAGACAATTATTTACAATGCAAAAAAAAATATTAGAAGAAATGAAAAAGTTAACTACTTGTCAGTTTTAAAGATGGCATAGGACCAAAAAGCACACAAAATGATAAACGGATTTCACTTTTTTAAATTTTAAGTCAGGAGTTATTTTACCTGGAAGATAAAACAAGGAGGATTAGATGTTTTTTAAGTGCTATTGATAAAGAGGCCATTCCAGGTGAAGGTGTAAATGAATTCAAAAACGCTTAACATCTTAAAAGGCATCTTCCTCTAAGACAAAACATAATAACATATTTGAACAAGTTAACAAAGTTAGAAAATTTGTGAAGAGTTCAGATTTCGTCTTCAGGTGAGTATTCAAAATAGATGCCCGACTTCAGAAACCAGTATGCTACCAAAACTCTGCAAGTTCATATTTCCACCGTCATTAAAGTTTGAATTTCTAACTTGTTTGCCACTTCAGTATTCCACCAGTGGACATCACAATGGATAAACTGGCATGGGTAGAACAGCGGGGTAGTTCAGGAAACCTGCCATGGTGGGCGCACATGTCGCATCTTATCTGCAGCCTCCCTGATGTCAATGTTTATTTGTTACTGGCAGCAAGTAGAGCAGGCAATGCTCCTGCGGAGTTAAACCACCACAGACCTAGCCCAATACTCATGCTGAGAGGGGTTGCGTGCCCAGTCTTTAGATGCTAATGTCAACCGCATGCTGAGTTGTTGTTGTTGTGTTTGTATCTCCATGGGTATGGGTGTTCTGCTTCCTGAAGTTCATACGGCAAGTTAGTTCCATTCACAGAGTTCTGCTCCCTTGCTGTTACTGAGCCACCATTGGCCTGTGAAGTACCGCACTGACCAAGTCAAGTAGTGGAGTTATCACACCTTCTGCAGATACTGAAGTGTTAACAAACGACATTCTTACATGTGTGACACCCCTGTTTTCTTTTTCTTTCCTCATGTTCACTTTGGCCAACCATGAACATGGCATTTCTCCAGCAACAACAGGAGCAGTCGCAGGCACTAATAACTCAGAATGCAGACTTGCTTTGCCACCTTTCCCTTCCTTGACATGGGGGAGAAAGGGCAGTTTTCTCCTCCATTCTTGTCGTCCCTGACGTCATTTGCCAGTTCCGATGAGTGATAATTGCATGTGCTGGTTCTTGCTCCTCAGTCACATGCAGCATATCTTCAATCCAGTGGATGTTGTCCAGCAGCCTGGGTTTATATGAATTTGTCCAAAAACTGAACTCCTCCTCTGAGCACGAGAAGCTTTTCTTTGATGAGTTTTATGTTGCCTGTGCTTATGCAATATTATGACCATCAAACTTATCCATCAAACTTATCTGGTAGCTGTACTGTTGTGGTTTAACCAGCGCCATAAGTGCCCTGGCCAGTCATATGTAGCCTGGATTGGAGACTTGCTGGGCCTCTCGCATAAGTGTCATTTCAAATGCCCAAAATGTGCAACCGCTTATGATTGTCAGGTTAGCTCCTGACCATAAGGTTCAGATGAGGGTGTTGACCTTGTCCGACCCTTCTTTAGCTAATGCTGCCCAAATTGCAGAATTGTATGAGCTTATGGTGGCAGTGAGGGACATCCTTCCTGATAGTTGCAGATGGCTCAATTGGGTGTGCACGGTAAACAGACCTTGGTACCCCAAGGGATTCCTTGCGGCCTCACCTCCCGCCTAGTTGCCTTGTGTTGCTGCCATTAAAAATGCCCATTTAGAGGTGTCACGGCACACCCTGTCTTACCTCAGCAGGTTCACACCGCTCATAGTATCTTAATTCCCTCCAGCAGTGATCTTTGGGTCCTCGGCATCGTTCCCCCTACTCGCTGGGCATGTCAGTGGTCCCGCCCCAAATGTCACTAGTGGCATGTGGGGGTCATGTGTGGAGTATGCTGATGGATAGGTCACCTGGCAAGCTGAAAGGCCACGAGTCCATTATCAGGCACCATGGTGTTTTCACTGGATTTGGGGGCTGCCTCCAAGGCCCCATGCATGTCACCGCAGTGTATTCTGTTGCACTGATTGTGGATGGGTTACTGGTCGAATTTCTAATAGACACAGGGGCATCAGATAGTCTCATTGATTTGGATACTTTAAGGATCTTGGGGTGCTCAGAGTTCCAGCCACTCCATCAGGTTGTGTCTTACAACATACAGTGCATTCCCTTGCGAGGGCAATTCTCCATCTCCACACATTACAAGAATGTGGAATGCCAACTTACATTGTTAGTGGTCTATTCACCGTTGGCCCAAAATATCTTCAGACCTAACATCTTTCCTGTTTTCACCATTCAAATCATGAATTTAGTGTCCCAATCCATTCCTTTTCGAGACTTGGACTCTTTACTGTGGTCATATAGCCCACTGTTAGAGAATATCTTGGGCCAGGCAGACAATTTTGAGGTATGTTTCTCTCACGTCGGCAGTGATCCTGAAATTCTGTTGCCCCCACTCTATTTCCTTCATAATGCATGACAAGGTAAAGGCCGAGTCGCTATTCCTTTGGTGGTAATTCAGAAGCCCAAAGGCGCCATCCACTTTAGGTGCGATTTTAAACAGATGGTCAATGTGCAATGTGCTGCAAATTCATATCCTATTCCACGGAAGATGAAATTGTCAGAGGGTCAGTATTTTTCCTGCATCAACTTGTGCGATGCTTACCTGCCTGTGCCGGTAATTTACCTACAATATTTGGAGCAGTTGATTCAGGATATTTTCTGTTGTATCAGTTACCCTGATGATATTTGAGTGACGGGCATTTACGGAACCTTCAGTCAATTTTCCAACGCCTCCTACAGAATGGCCTTTGCAAGCTGGAGAAGTGTAGTTTTTCTCCCCGTGAAGTGTTATTGTTTTGGATCATGTGCTTAATACAGGTGGTATCCCTCCCATGGACAACCACATCAAGATCATTGTCAGGTACTAGAGGCCAATGACTTTACACAGCTCCAGTCTTTTTAAGGTAATATTTTATATTATGCTCAGTTCATTCCACAGGCTGCACCATCTGACAGCCTCTTAACTGGCTTTGTCAGAAGGACATTAAGTTTGTCTGGTCTGTGGATTGCCAATGGCCTTTTCAGTCTCTCAAGTAGCATTTGTGTTGTAATCCCTGTTTGAATTCTTTTACATCTGGTAAACCTTTTCTCCCTGGTCTGTAACATATTCCAGCAAGGCATAGGTGTCGTCCTGCCCCACTGGAACCTGGACAGCAATCACTTGCACTTCGAAGATGCTTTCAGTATCAGAACTACACACAGGTGGAAAATGATGCGCTAGCTACTGTTTTCAGGGTCAAAGACTTCAGCACCTTCCGGTACGGAGCAAAGTTCCTGTTCATCAGTGACCACAAGCTGTTGGTTTCCTTATTTGGCCCTTGTGCCATGCTGCCAGATAGGACTGTCAACCGGTTGCAGCAGTGAGCCCCCTTTCTCAGAATAACTATTCTTATGACATTTGTCACCACTCCATTGCCCAGCATACCATTGCTGATGCATTTTTGCCGCTACCGCTGGGGTCCACCCAGCAATGCATTGGGATGATGCCTTGTAGCAGACTCTGCCAGATTTTCCATGGACAGCACGTGAGCCACTGACTCACTTTTCCAGAAAATTGTTTCAGCAGTTCAGAAGAGTTGGCCAGAGTGTGTCTCGTCAGGTGTGGATATTTTCTCCTCCATTCTCAACTCAATGTTGTTCAGGAGGTCCTTTAGATACTCTTGCTTACCACAAAGGAGCAATGTTGTCGAGGGCTGAGCCCTGGCACTGGCACTGCATTGCACTGCACTGCACTGCCCTGGCACTGCAACATCATATTGTCTAGTCGCTGCATGCTTCACACTGGGGTATGACTCAGATGAAGGTGTGAGTGCGACATTAGATGTACTGCCCAGTGATTGATCATAGCATTGAAAATCTGGTATGGCCTTTGGGGGCTTGTGCTCAGAACGAGGACATACCACCACACCAGTTGTCTCCATGGTCCCAGAGCGCTCTTGGGACAGGGTACACATCAATTCACTACATTTTTGGGAAGCATGTGGTTGTTGGTGCCCAGTGTGTTGTCAAATTTCCCATATGTAGCCAACCTATCGTCCAAGTTGTCAACTGCCACTGTTTGTGCATTGTCAGTCAGTTTTGCCATTGAGAGATCAGACAGCAACCTTGCGCACAGTAATGGTAAGCAGTGGGTGTTGTGGCAGTTTGAAGACTTTTGCAATGGTATTCAGCATATGGCTATAGCCCCATTTCATCTGACTTCTCACTCTGAGGTGAAGCACTTTTTGGCTACACTCAAGACCCAAATGAAGAAGTCTATGTCTGCCTCTTCCTGTGACAATGCATTGTCAATTTTCTTGGCTAATCAGTGGAAGACACTGGTCAACAGGTGCAGTCCAGTGGAACACTTGCCTGGGCACCAGCTGTGGGGTCTCCTGTATTTGTTGGACGGACACTGATTTTCATGCCACGGATCACCATGGCACGCTACGTTTTCCTCCTGTGGCCGCCGTTTAGGTCTGGTCCTCCAGCCGGCAGCTGGAGTTGCTACTGGGTGTCAGGTGGGCCACAAAGGTCGGCACTTGTTTGTGGCGGATGTTGGTGGGAAGCTGCTGACTAATCATGCCAAGCATCTGCACCCAAGCCCAGTTGAAGTATCTCCTCGGCATCCTTCCGGTTGGCTGAATGGGAGAGTTGACTGCAACGTTGTTGCCAGAGCAGGCACCAACCTGTGGCAGCATGCCCTAATGTTGCCACCGCCTTCGCACCCACCACCTGCCTCCCATCACCTACATCCATGGACCCAGTGTTGCTCGTGTCTCCACCTGCCATTGTGGAATCCAAGGATTTTGAATCCCCCCCCCACTCTGCTTCCACTTCCTCTCCCTCTTTGACAACATAGGTGGCCTCCTCCCTGCTGCCACTGGTGGACTCGTCATTGCTGCAGCCTCCACGTCCTTCCACTCTTCTGCTGGCCCTGGCGGTGTCTATGTTGCCTTCTTTGGCAATCGGTCCACTGCTGGGTTCCCCAGCACTCTCTCCAGTTCCACACAAGAGGTCGTGACCCAAGCCTGGTCATTTTTGGACATACATGGCTTATTAAGGGGGGATGGGTTTAGTATCTCCACCAGCAGACATTCTGATGGAGGCAGATGAATTGGCATTAGTAGAACAGTGGAGTAGTTCAAGAATCTGCCTTGGAGGGCACACACCTTGTGTTATATTCGCAGATCTGCTAATGTCCGTGTTTACTTGCAAGTGGCAGTAAGCGGAGCAAGGAAGCACTCCTGTGGAGTTAGTACACTGTGGACCCAGCCTAGCACTCATGCTGGAGAGTTGTTGTGTGATCATTCATTAGCCGTCCATGCCAGTCACATGCTGATATTTCCACATCCCCAGTTCAATTTGCATGGCGAGTTAGTTCCATTCACGGCAAGCTGTTCCAAATTTGTTATCAAGTCACTGTAGGCCTATGAAGTACCACACCGACTGTGTTGAATAGCGGCGTTGTCACGCTTTTTGCATATATTAAAGCCATCATATCTTCCAAATTCACATCAAACAAATAAAGCACTTTAATATAATCTTTGGACAGTAATGTGACCAGTGAATTCTCTGCTACATAATTCATGTGTGCAATATAAACTTTTAGATTCTTGGTCTGCCTCTGAGCTAAAAACAAATACACAATCTTAGCAAATCTTACGATTATAATTACTCATTGTAATCACCCATTACGTTGTGCACGTAGATAATTTGTATTTTCACATGACATCTGGGGGCCCCAAATTCATGAATCATGAGCCAGTGTGATTGCATCACACCCTGGAAAAATTGAGTCAGACACCATAATAACAAAGCGCATTATACTTAAGTTTTCGTGTCAACTATGCCACTCAGAATCTCTCATGAACAATTGTGTCGCACAGACAATGCTTGCCATGACAAACACAGCATTACTAGCAAGAAATTTACTTGTTGGTCCAACTGTGGTGAAACCGCTGCACATCTGGTCAGACAATCTAGTACTGTGATTTGCCCCATTTGAGAGCTTAGCTTCACTGCCAAGCACCGAAAAACACACATCTATCAAGCAAGTGCCTGCAACACACTTATTGCAGTCAGAAGCTGAACAACTTGAAAAATTGCTCCTTAGTGAAGAATTCGGCAACCACACAACATCTCAACCGCTTCATTACCTTCACATGCTGGCGGGCAATGAAATTAGCAATGATATTCTGTAGAATATTTGGCTCTAGAACTTACCTGCAGATTCACACAAAATGCTCACAATTTGCACTGGTAACCTTAATATTCTCACTCAAATTGCTGACAGATTAGTCGAGATGTATCCTTTGACGAGCATTGCAACTGCCTCTGCCAAAACAGAGACGTCTCTGGAAGCAGTGCAAGCACAAGCAGCTGAACTGTCTATCAGTCTTACAAGTATAGCACTCCACATAAGCGTCATGATGGTGATGCTCTTCCAGCGGAAACAAGTGTTCGTGCACCAGGGAAAAAAACCTGCTGGTATCACAAAAAATTTTGAGCTGAATCTCAGCAGTGACAACCACCCCGTGACAAGGGAAATGCCATCAGAAATCAATAGTAGTAGTGACTGATTTCAAACCATTCAGCCATTGACTGTTCATAACAAAGCACTCTGCTAAGCTGCAATTTCTCACTGGGCAGGGCTGATCTCCCAGTTAACCCTTCTTCTCATCTTCCATGGCAGAATACCAATGGCAATCAACTGTATACTGTGAATGGATGTTCCATTAGGATTTACTGTTACACAGCTTATATCTTAATTTCAATCTTTGATGAGAATTTGTACAGCGATTCATTACTGCTGAAGTGCTGTACCCAATTGTTGGAGCGAACTTCTTATATTTTTACAGTCTCCTCTCAGATCTTTGCAATCGACACCTTCCTGAAACTACAACACAGCTGTCTACTCATTGGCACCAATAATGGGCCAACAACACAGGCATCAAAGTGATTGTAGGTGATTCACTGTACAATAACCTGCTTCATCAGTTTCCTGCAGTCACCTGTACATTCACTAGTACAGCACTGGTAACACACTCAAAGGTACATTACACTGTCACTACACCATTGTCATTAAGTATTGATATAGATGAACTTGTAATTAACCATTACACTGTGCGTGTAAATAAATTGCGTTTGCACCCTACAAATCTGTGAAGATGAACAAAGACATTAGTTTAGTAAAATATCTGGAGAGGTTTATATGTCCACCTCATACCTTTTCAGATATGGTAACTCTTTTACCCACCAATGTATCTTTTCCCAACATACTATAATAAACTTGTGCAAAAATGATACTTTAAATAAATTAATTTAAAAATGTGTCAGCTATTTGGAAATGCACATTATTATAGCTTGAAAACTGTAATACAAAACTACAGCACTTTAGCCGAGTCCCTGGAAGTAGCAGTAACTAGAAGTAACAGCCTGTGTCTATAAAGTAATCTTCCACAATTCACTATCAGTTCAAGCACAGCCTCTTCATCTACATCCAACTAAAGATGACAAAGCAAGAGTTTTCTTTTATATCAGCACGAAGGATCTATTACACTTCAAATAGTAGCTAGGCCCCTCCACTTCATATAGTTCCTAAGAAGAATAATGGGCGATGTCCATGTTGTGACTATCGTTAGCTTCATGCCAAAACAATACCTGATCATTATCCTCCACCACATATTGAAGACTTTGCTCTGTACAATCATGGGAAGGCTGCTTTCGCCACAATCTACCTTGTCCATGTTTTTTATCACATACCAATTGTACTGGAAGATGTATCTAAAACTGCTGTCTGCACTTCATTCAGACTTCACAAATTTGTGTGAATGCCATTTGGACAGTGCAATGCCACCCACTTTTTCCTGTGCTTCAAGGATGAAGTAACTAGATGTTGAATTTTTCTACGTCTTCATCGATGATCTGCTCGTAATGTTATCTAGCGAGGCAGACCATCTAGCACATCCAGAGCAACTAGTGTCTGAACTACAAGAACATGGCTTAGTGATTAGGTACCTTATCAACAGACAAGGATTACTGCTACCTCAAGACAGAGTGAAAGCTATTTCTCAGTTTCCCAACCCAATACAATATGAAAATTATGTCATTTCTTTGGCTTAACCAACTTCTATAGAGTTTTATATGCAATCTTGCATTCTTGGTAGAACCTCAATGAAACAGTAGAAAGTCCACTTAAACCTGGACATGCTATAGTGGACTGACATCCTTGGTCAAAGTATAACTTGCTATTGCAGAGGCTTGATTTTAGCTCCTCCTCTTCCTGACATACCTCTCTCTTAGTTGGGGTAGATGTATCATCAACTGCAATTGGAGCCCTGTTAAAATGACATATGCAAAATGACTGGCAAACCTTTAGCTTTCTTCAATAAGAAATTATTATCTTTGCACACAAATTGGTCACAATATGACTGCAAGCTCTATGTAGTGTATGCCTCAATCAAAAAGTTTAGGCACATGCTTGAAGGCAGACATTTTACATTCCTCACAAATCATAAACTACTGGTGTTTGCTTTCTTTCAGAAGCCACACAAGGCATCACCACACCAGTTACAACATCTGGATTCCACTGGGTAATGTACTACTGACAGTCATCATTTTGATGGTCAGCAGAATGGACCACCAGATGCATTACCTCACACTGATGCACTTGCAAAGGAACTTGACTTCATATACTTGCCAATGGCCAGGAAACTGACAGCAACCTGAAGGCAGAAGGCATGCCTTATAGCATTGTCGGGCTTGCAGTTCCAGCGCATCTAAATACCAAAATCGAGTGTAGTATTTGGATGTGATGTATCAATGCCACAAGTGCAAATGTTAGTTACTGCTGATTTGCTCAAACAAGTGTTTTTGTTGAAACTTCCTGGCAGATTAAAACTGTGTGCCCGACCGAGACTCGAACTCGGGACCTTTGCCTTTCGCGGGCAAGTGCTCTACCAACTGAGCTACCGAAGCACGACTCACGCCCGCTACTCACAGCCTTACTTCTGCCAGTACCTCGTCTCCTACCTTCCAAACTTTACAGAAGCTCTCCTGCGAAACTTGCAGAACTAGCACTCCTGAAACAAAGGATATTGCGGAGACATGGCTTAGCCACAGCCTGGGGGATGTTTCCAGAATGAGATTTTCACTCTGCAGCGGAGTGTGCGCTGATATGAAACTTCCTGGCAGATTAAAACTGTGTGCCCGACCGAGACTCGAACTCGGGAGGAGTGTGCGCTGATATGAAACTTCCTGGCAGATTAAAACTGTGTGCCCGACCGAGACTCGAACTCGGGAATGCAGAGTGAAAATCTCATTCTGGAAACATCCCCCAGGCTGTGGCTAAGCCATGTCTCCGCAATATCCTTTCTTTCAGGAGTGCTAGTTCTGCAAATTTTCGCAGGAGAGCTTCTGTAAAGTTTGGAAGGTAGGAGACGAGGTACTGGCAGAAGTAAGGCTGTGAGTACCGGGCGTGAGTCGTGCTTCGGTAGCTCAGTTGGTAGAGCACTTGCCCGCGAAAGGCAAAGGTCCCGAGTTCGAGTCTCGGTCGGGCACACAGTTTTAATCTGCCAGGAAGTTTCATATCAGCGCACACTCCGCTGCAGAGTGAAAATCTCATTCAAGTGATTTTGTTTTTTCTCAGTCAGTCTCAACCAGGAGTAAGAGGTACCATATGACTGATGATGATGCCATTTATTTGGGCAGTATTAAAAAAGATTGTAAGGCATTTGGTCACCAGTACAATGCTTGTCAGTGCAACAAAATAATTCAGCACGTAACAGCTTCACTGGGCACATTTGTCCCACTGAGACAATGCTTTGAACATGCCCACACTGACTTCATTGAACCTTTGTAACCGTCGGAATGTTACCAACACTGCTTGAAAGCAACTGACGATTTCTGTCGTTGGCCTATGAAAGACACAATGGCACCAACTGTAGCCACAACCTCATTCCATGAGTGGTTCCTGCACTTTGTGGTTTCTCTCCGTGTCACTACTGATCATGGCAAGCAAGTCCAGTCATATCTCTTTAAAGCACCATCAGAATTACTCAGCATGAACTGTATTCGAGCCTGTGTATACCACCCTGCTGCTATGACCTTGTGGAGCAGCTTTATCAGCAATTAGGGCCCTGTCCAGATGCCATGCCACAGAGCCTTGCACTGACAGCCCACATATTGTTCTACTAGACCTTCAGACAGCCTTCAAAGAGGATCTCAGTGCAACAGCAGCTGAATTAATGTATGGGCAGACACTTTGAATAGTGGGAGAGTTCTTTGCTGACACATCAAACTTTATTATTGATATGCTATTTTCCTGTATTAAGGAACTGTTGTTATTCTGAGTGATTACAACATACAAATAGCATTTTTGGTCAATATTCTCACAAGATATCTGTTAATTTTATGTAATTAAAGCTTAAAAAATCAATAAATTTCAAGATTTCGTCATGTGAGCAAAAATGCTCCATTGCTGGTTAAGCTCTGGTGACATCACAGACTTGGAATAGGGCAAAGCTCTACATGTGTTATACGACCGTTAGTTAAAGTCACTCGGCTGCAAACAGTTTAGCTATTTAGTGATGGAAAAAGCATTTATATCTTTTAAGTAACAACAGATAATAATTTTGTGAACGATGATAGTGGAAACCTGAAAGTTGATGCATTTTTCTCCATCCAATTAGCGTGGAGACAGGTGCAAGGACAGATATTGTTTTCCCTTCTCGCTGCAACATCATTAAAATCGTTCAAACTATGGAATTGTAGACCGTTTTACAAGCGAGCCCATATCTAACATATAGACTGTTGTCCATCAGTAATGAACTACAAACCAAAGCACAATAAAATTCTTGGCAAATCTTAGTTCCGATTTCTTTGTATACAAGGCAACCCAACAGAGCTACACCTGTTGTGGGCCTCTGTGGCACAACACATAATATGTATGATTATGAAGCAGAAGGTTTTAAGTTTGAATCCTGGTAGGGTTGTAAAATTTTTAAAATGTTATGTGAAATACAAAGATAGCATTATCAAGAAATGATTGTGGCAGTTGTTTTGATGCTGGGATGTATTATATACACTTTTGCATTAATTTTAGTCTGAGAAATGGACAGCTGAGGACAAATGCCTTTAATTTGTGTACATACATTCAATATTTGGACAGCATTGCTAGTGGTGAAGGTATCACCACATGCCCACAATATAACAAGGTGTAGGATGATGAGATTTTGTATGTGGAGAGATACAAAGCATCTACACCACACATGCAACACAAACATAGGGGCTATGATGTTTGGGAGTGGAAACTAACATCAGTGTCTGAAGCAGACTTAGTTTATCTTTACATAAAATGATGAAAATGTAAAGAATAGGGATCCTAGTTGGCCAATACAAAGATAAAATAAGGATTGTTTCCAATGAAGTAAAAAGTGCATAGGTACATTAACTAAAAATCTTCTTGAAGGTGACATTTGTGAACAGCAATTGCAAATGTAAGTGCATGTAAACAGCAAGGAAAAATTGACAATACTATGTTTCTGATTGGTGGGTTGAAGTTTTGTAATTGTGATTTAGTTTTCATATGAGAGACTGTTGAGTCATTTACTAATAAGTTAAAATATTCTTTTGGGCCAGATTTGAATCATCACTCTAAGAATAACTACTTATAAAGAAGTACAGACCACTGCTCTCCCAACGGACCTACTAAATGACGCTTGTAACTTTTACTATAATATCAGTCAATTCTTCCACTTTTCACTGCGAGTTGAATTTTGGTGAATGACGCTGTCCTTCCTTGCGACTGTGGGAAAGCATATCTCTGAGGTGAATTAAAGTCAACTTCAGAGTGCAAGACATTTATAATTACATTGGGGAACTTGTGAATTGATGTGGTGGCACTTTCCAGCAAAGTCGAACCACTTTTTATGCATCTTCTCACTCTTTGGAACACTCAAAAACAATTTTTAATGAGTTTTTATAGATGTATTTGTACAATGTGGTACTACACAGCATTTGTTACCCATCTTCCAAAACATAAATTCAAAACAAGAAATCACTATGAAAGAGCTTTAAGACTGCAGGACCAGCAAACCAGCCAGTGACATCACAGGAACCACACAATTCCAATGGAGCATTTTAGTGGGCTTTCAGATTATTTGAATTTCATTTACTTTTTTTTTAATGTTGACATTCAAGAAGAAAGAAAGCATGTTACCAGCATAAAAAAAAAGAAAAAAGAAAAAAAAATGATTAACCATTTAAGGCGATGTCCAGAAAACAATCAAATACCCTGTTATTGAAACCTCAGATTATGCTTAACATTTTCATCGCAGATTCACAAGCTCCATCCTGTGATTTCTGAAGAACATTCTAATCAATGACCATTCATTTTCTGTGATTTAAAACCATGCAAAGGAGTTTTTGTCTGACATCATGCTCTTCAAAAACTTCTCCGTGGTCCCTACACAATATTAGCAAGCAACAACAAAATGTTTCATGTCAATATCAAAGGCTCATCTATCACAATATCCACTGACAGATTCAAACGAGCCTGCTCCCTGCTAACATCGAGAAGGTAGCTATGTGTAGTTCTGCAAGGATGTTGGACACACATAGTCTTACAGTGAACCGTCCATGCCTCCAAGTGTAAACCAAGTCACAACTAGCTTTGGGCACCATAGTTTCAACATCAAATACTTGTGAGTGTGGGGAGGAGGGGGTGGAGCTGGGGAGAAGGGGGGGGGGGGGCAGAGGGTGGGGGAGGGGGGGGGCAGTAAAGTAAACAGCGAATCATCTCCTACAAGTTCAGGCATGCAGTCAAAACCCTTTGATTTTCTGAGCTGCCTCTGAGCTAAAACTGAAGTACTGATACAGATGTTCCTAGCAGTCTTACGATTACTTGTTTGTAATTAATCATTACATTGTGTGCATAAATAAATTATATTTGCACATGACAAATCTGTGAAGATGGACAAAAACGTTAGTTCAGTAAAATATCATGAGAGGTTCATATTCCCACCTCATATCTTTTCAGATGTGGTAATTCTTTTACCCAATAATGTCCCTTTTCCCAACATATATAACAAACTCTAGCAAAAATGATACTTTTTTTAATGTGTCAATTCCTCATAAACAAAGTCTTTTATAGTTTCAAAATTCTGATACACAACCACCAGATACAGCACTTAGCTTTGTAAGCTGGCTTCTAATATTTTGAGCCCCCGGAAGTAGCTGTGTGTGTCTACAAAGTAATCTTCAACAATTACCACAAAGGCATGTACTCCTGAGTCTTTACAGTGTTATTTATGAGAAATCATAGATGCATAGGACTTGGCAATGACTATATGGACAATAGAAAGGAAATAAATTGTTTTGCAATATTATCTCAGAACTCAAGTGAATCACATATTAACAAAATTTTAAAATATTGACAGTTCTGAACACAGACCTTACTTTAATGTAATAATTACCTTGTGCGCGTATCACCAGTCTATAATTTCGAGTTGTCTCATAATCAAGAGGTTTCATCAGAGAGACTTCTCCACTAAGACTATCAATACTGAATTGATTCTGGGTATTTCCCCCGATGATAGCATATCTTACTGCAGCATTATTTCCTTGGTCAGCATCTACAGCCCTGTTAAATAGACAGTTGCATCAAATGAAACAATGAACAAAGTAGATGAAAATGCAGAAATATATGCTTCATGCTGGCGAATAATAATGAAAGCTATACAACTTGTATCATGATTATATTATGCTTCCGAGGACCCATAATTATAAACCTTTGTGGCTTCCTTTTCATATGAAGCTGTAACTACTTTCCTGGTAAAGAAAATAACATACAAATTTGGTTTTTATGGCAGAATGCAAATAATTTAGGAGGAAAGTAGATCACTCCCTGAGTAACGTGCACACACACACACACACACACACACACACACACACACACACATTTGTCCGCCGCTCGTGGTCTCGCGGTAGCGTTCTCGCTTCCCGAGCACGGAGTCCCGGGTTCTATTCCCGGCGGGGTCAGGGATTTTCACCTGCCTCGAGATGACTGGGTGTTTGTGTTGTCCTCATCATTTCATCATCATCCAGGAAAGTGGCGAAATTGGACTGAGCAAAGATTGGGTAATTGTACGGGCACTGATAACCACGCAGTTGAGCACCCCACAAACCAAACATCATCATCATCACACACACACACACACACACACACACACACACACAAGCGCACGCACGCACACACTCTCTGTTACAGTTGAATACACACTACTGAAATTGCTGTTCAATGAGTAGGCTTGAGTGATGGGTGGAAAAAGAAAGAGGCTGGAAACAGTAGCAGGGGTGACAATGACACAGTGGAGTGGATTGGGAGAGGGTGACAGGACAGAGAAATAGGAGACTGTAGGACAGAGAGTGTGGCTGCAGCTGGTTAGCAGAGTTTGAGGTCAGGAGAATTATAGAAGCAAAGGATGAGTTGCAAGGATAGCTCCCACCTGTGTAACTCAGAAAAGCTGGTGCTGCAGAGGAGGAGGATGCTGAAGCAGCCACTGAAGTTGAGCATGTTGCACACCACAGTGCACTGTGCCATTGGGTGATCAACACTGTTCTTGAACACAGTTTGGCAGCAGCCATTCATTCTGGTGGACAGCTGGTTTGTCATGACCAGGTAAGATGTTGCAGTGAATTTGCAGCTGGGCTGGCATATGACATGGCTGCTTTCACAGGTGACACAGCCTCTGAAGAGGTTGGTAAAGCCTGTGACAGGACTGGAGAACGATGTGCTGTATGGGTGAATCGGACAGGTCTTGAACTTTGATCTACCGCAGAGATATGGTCCCCAACCCCTGTGGCAAAGATTTTGGAGTGGCATAGAAATGAACAAATACTGTCCTGTCTGGGATCGTGGTGGAATACTAGTTTAGGGAATAGTCAAAGCTGTGTAAGATTATGTGATAGGGGAAGCTCCTTTGCAGCTTTTTCTTGGGGGTGGTGGGAGGATTAAAAATGTGTGAAAATATGATGTGGGAAATCTGTTTGCGAACTAGGTTTGGGGGATGGTGTCTGACTACACAGACCTTTGTAAGACCTACAGTATACTGGGCAAGTGACTTCTCATCACTGCAGATACACCATCCGCAAGTGACCTGTGTACTAAATGGGAGTAAGAGTTGTCAAAATGGATGTACTGTTGATAGTTAGTGGGTTTAATATGGGATAGAAGTATGGATGGAACCATTAGAGAGGTAGATGTGGCAAATTGGTCCGACAATAAACAAATGAAGCAAATGTGACAGAAGGTGTTGAGGTTGCAGAGGAATGAGGATAGGGTGTCTCAGTACTGGTTGCAGATCATGACAATATAATCAGTGAACCTGAACCACATGAGGGGTTCAGGGTTTTGGGGCACCAGGAAGGTTGCCTCTAGATGGTCCATAAACAGGACCCTCATATCAAAGATACAAACCTCTTCCTTCATTGACTCTCAGCCATCTTCATCCCATTACAAACTGGATCCCTACTAGTCAGTGTTGATGCCACCTTCCCCCACATCAACATCCATCATGCCCATGGCCCTGCTGCAACTGAACACTGCTTCTCCCAAAATCCTTGACACCAAACACACTTCCTCATTCCTTTCACATCTTACCAATTACTACTACTTCTTTGAGGGGAAGATACAGCAACACATTCGTGGCACAGCCACGAGCACCTACATTATCATTTCCTATGCCAACATGTTTATGGGTCATCTAGAGTAAATCTTCCAAGACTCCTGAAACACCAAATCCTGTGTGTGGTTCACATTGACTGATGATATCTTCATGATCTGGACCCAGGACCATGACATCCTCCACAATATCAGCATCTTCTCTCCCATCCACTTTGTCTGGTCCTCCTCAGCCCAACATCCCACCTTCCTGGGCACTCACCTCTACCTCCCTGATGGCTCCATCCATACCTCTGTCCATATCAAGCCCACTAACCACCAACTGCATCTTCATTTTGACAGATTTCAACCCTTCCACACCAAAAAGTAACTTCAATTCATCTGATGCTTTCACAAAGGTCTTCATAGACAGGCACTAACCACCTAGACCTAGACTGCCAGATATTTCCCGCACTCCTAATCCTCCCATCAGCCCTAATAATCAGATGCAAAGGACCACTGCATTACCCTGGACTGGAACAACTGAACCACTGTGTTTGCCAGAGCTTTTACTACCTACCATTATGCCCAGAAATGAGCACATCCTACCCATGATTCTTCCCACCTCTCCTAAAGTGAAATTCCATTGACCACACAAGCTACGCATCATCTGGGTCCATCTCTGTGGCACGCCCCACTCCCATGGAAGATGCGAGTACAAGTCCTACCAAGTTCACCCATCTGGCATATCCTACTCTAGTCCTGTCACAGGCTTATACTATCCCATCAGAAACAGGGTCACCTGTATAAAGAGCCACATCAGACACCAGATCTGCTGCGATTTCTGAACAGCATTTTATGTGGGCATGACAACCAACCAGCTGTACACCAGAACGAATGGCCACTGCCAAACTGTGGTCAAGAACAGAGTTGACCACCAAATGGCCCCAACAAGCTGCTGAGTGCAACATACTCAAATTCAATAGCTGCATCAACACCCAAGCCAGCTGAATCCTCCCCTTCAGCACCAGCTCTTCTGAAATATGCAGACAGGAACTATCCTTGCAAATGCCCTTTACTCCTGTAATCCTGCAGCCATCAGCCTCTACTAACTCGCTGAACCCACAACCTCTGTCCTACAGTCTCCCTTCCAGTTCCAGTACCTGTGTGTTGCATTCCTAGCCCATGTACCTGTTGCCTCTGCCTCCCACATTCCTATCCTACATACTACACACCTGCTGCCTCCATCCAAGCTACCTGTTACCCCTTCCCTATGTCATCCTCTTTCCCATCTCTTTCTCCCTATACCTATCTCCCCCCGCCCCCCTCCAACATAACATCTCATAGCAGTAAACGGACTCTCTCTCTCTCTCTCTCTCTCTCTCTCTCTCTCTCTCTCTCTCTCTCTCTCTCTCTGTGTGTGTGTGTGTGTGTGTGTGTGTGTGTGTGTGTGTGTGTGTGTGTGTGTGTTACAAATTTCTCATGTAAGGAAAAAGAGATGTTATGCTATAAAACAGAAAACTGAATATTAAAATTACATTCCATATATTCTGTCACCTGAGATACAACAGAAAAGCATTTTGTTGTACACTGTACACTACTTTGCACCATTCATACAATAACGTGTTTTATAACAACACTATCTTTTTTGTTGTTAATCAAGAAAATGGACATAACAAAATTAATATAGGCAATTTATGCAATAAATCACAAGTGTTTATTTACCAGTCACTGAATGAAACAGATATATGACCATAGTATAAGACAACCAGTGCTAGGCAGGTGTCCACACAAATATTTAAAAATTTGATGGAATCTAAATTTCAAATTTATCTACAATTTCTACATCAGAAAAATACAGAAAAGAACGAAATGAAAGAGTAAGATGCATAAGTTCTGAGTGGAATGAAACAGGATGTCAAATTCATAATTAGGAGTGACATATAATGCCAGAAATAAATCCAATAGCTATTACCAGGCTATTGGTCAGAATGACTGGACAACTGCAAACTTGTTTTACACACAATATCCTGTTCAACAGCACCCTGATGAAGTTAATAGGATCCTGGTGTCATTTCAGTTGCTATGGTTATGCATAATATACCATCCAAGAAACTTCCTTCCAACTGCTTGTGAACAACAGTGGTGGGAATTTTCTCTCAGGATGTACTTTGCTAGTACCATTCACCTGCATCCTAATTGACAATAGTCTTTTCACTTTCGTGACTGGGAAAATTAACCATCAGCTACAAGTGAGGAGAGACTAACGGCCAATAACTGTGAGAGCAGTTCAGGTAAGTTTATTTATTTTTCATATTAGGCCTATAATGACCATTCCACAACAGCCTAATGAGCATTACATTAGTTATTTAGAAGATAAGTAAAGAAGGTTTTAATGGCAGGGTTGGTTATCAAAACACTGCATCCTAAAGAACAAGCTGATGACACTATACCCAATGTACTCAAGAAATCTTAAAATAAGATGCCTCTATAAATAAGGAGTACTGTAACAGGAGATCAAACATTGCTTACTTCACTGGCATGCCCAATAAAACCTATAAGGACCAATATCTGAAGACAAAATTATGGTGAAGCATGGAGATGTTACGATACTTGAAGGTGAGCAAGACAATTGCATTGCCCAGTGTCAAAGTTAGGACAGTATGCTTTAAACACAGTACAATCTTCATAACATGTTTTGAATTGTCCCAGCATGCAACAGGGGTCCTCTTGACAGTCCTACATTCTGCTTTATGTTGATTACTTTCAAAGTACTGGAGTGAGAATGATACAATATTCTTCCTATGGTTTAGATATTATCTACAAATCCTTATATAACTGTCCTTGACCAAGAAAAATCTTAAACAAAGGCTGTGGTGTATGGAGGGCTGTCCCCTGCATATTTCCACCACCATACTTATATGTATGTTTTGTGGGCCAGGTACAGCCACTACCTCATGTGGGAGGTTGTTTATAAATAAAAGTTGAGGTACAGAGTACAGTCAAAGCCTCTTGCAGCTACCACAGTGTCTGGATATGCCAACCACTCCACTATGTTGCAAGCTAGCTGCCAAAAGCAGCACTGCGATCATGGGAGCCTACTTACAGCCAAGGGGACATGTGTCCTCTTGACACTGTTGATGTGTCCTTCCGCTGGCTTACTTTGGTTAGCACTCCACCTCTGGAGCCAGTTAAGTTCCGGGCTACAACGGATCAAGGACTGCTCAAGTCTCCACAATGAACACCGCATGCCACAGCCGCCCCCCACCAACTTGTCGTGCCACCTTCACCATGAACCACATCTGCCACTGTGCTTCAACACTCAATCCTGAGGGCACTGCTTCGCCATGCTTATCAGTGGCTGCCTATAAGAACCTCGCCTTGTTGGTCCATGAAGAACTCTCTTCACTGCTCGTCTAGCCATTGTTCAGTTATCAAGTTGTGAAGATTTTTTACTCTCAGAAGTTAACTTTCTTTAATTCTTGTAATAAACAGCAGTCACTGCAAAATGTGCATTTTTCTACAAACAGCAACACTGCTCAGTAAATGATGGAACATTGGCTATAAGGTAGAAAGGTTTCATGTTGCTGCATTCTTCAAGGGTGTTTTTGCTGCATTTTGCTGTGACTAGTTAGTTTTGCTGGAGCAGGCATTTCGTTTTCAAGTTGGTACAAGTGGTTTTCAAGGGGCCGGATTGTTGCTTGTGTACTAGTTCTTTCTATGGGAGAGTCTCTTTTTGTTTCTTGTGTTATTACAGTTTGTAGGCTGTGGTGTTCATCGCATTCCACAATTCCTCCAACAAGGCAATTTTCTCAGTTTTCTCATTCTATGCATATTTGTGAAAACTTTGTTAGTAGTTGTCTTTTCTGTATAGTTTAAGTGGCCTGTTCAATTGTTGTACACATGTGAATTCTCTTCACTGATGCTGTTGATCTGAGTTTCTTCAACATTTCAAGGTTCAAATTTCAGTTCAGTGGCAGCGTACTTTCATGTACAGTTTTGTCTGTAATTTTAACTTGTCATATCTGCCCCATTGACTGGGCTATATACTGTCAGCAGGTGAAGATGAATTTTCTGGCATTCAGCATACATGGTATGCAGTGCAGTGCTTGCTTTATTGCAAGCACTGGTACAGAAATCTTTCAGTTGTGTTGTCAGCTTTTCCAAGTCTCATCAGCAGAACACAGACTATGACTCATTGTCAGAACAGTTGGATGCACATTTTTGTACCAATAGTCACTTCCAGCCAAGGAAAGTGCATGCCTCGTTATGGGCTCTAGGCAAACAGTCTCCCCCACAATGTTTGAGGGTGCTTGTCCATGAAAAGTGTCAAGACAGTGTGACAAAGAGTGTTGTGTGTATCAAAAGGAGACACCTTCAGTCAGGTTGTTTGCAATGTTGTTGCACCATGCAGCTTGTTGTGTTGGGATCATTTTACTGTGTTAATTAGTGGTTCAATTCTGTATCTTCCATGCAAATAGCACTGAGATTCACGAAGCTGCTATGCAATGTTTATGTACTTTTTCTATTCTCGTTTATTAGATGTCATGGGTCATACACCCCATGCTCAGCAGTCTTGTTCATTGTATCGAAGTCTTGTCCAAATTTTCATGCCATGTCTGGGTTCTGTTTCCGTTTAATGTTTTGCTTCAGTTAATTGCTTGTGGGATGCAAGGTCGTGTTAAAGTTCTTAGCCACATGTCGGTCATTTCTATGAAACATGTTTGCACACTGGCTGACTATACTGTTGTTTAGTTTAAGTTGTTTGGAAGTCAGTGTTGGCAGCCATGGTGTGCCTCTTCCCTTGTGTGTGATGCTTCTTTGAGAGGGTTGCACCATCTCTTTCTAAGGCAGGAGGGATGTGGTGTATGCAGGGTTGCCCTCTGCATATTTTGGTCACCACACTCACATGTATGTTTCGTGGTCAGGTACTGTCCCTACCTCATCTGGGAGGTTTTTTGTAAATAGAAGTCAAAATACTGGGTACGGTCAAGCCTCTTGCAACCATCACAGCATTTGGGTGCACACCTATGTGGTATGCTGTCACTGTACATAGTGATAGTGTTGCGATCATGGGAGCCTAATTAAGTCTGTGTGGTCACTTATCATGACACTGCGGATATACCGTTCCACCAGCATTACTTAGGTTAGCATTTCACCTCTGGAGCTAGCCATGTTCTGGGCGTAACTGAATCAGTAAACACTCTTAAGTCTCCTCAATGGACCCTGACTGTCGCAGCTTCTGTCACTCTCACTGCCCAATTCGTTGTGCTGCCTTCGCTGAGTGCCACATCCACCACTGCACTTCCAACAGCCGCTCCTAAGACCCTTCTTCACTGTGGTTATGAGTGGCTGCCTATGAGCTACTCAACTCATAGAACCATGTAAAACTCACTTTCCTGCTCCCTGACATGTTGTCCATGACAGACAGTTTTCTGTTATTGAGTTGTCTAGTCTACTTTGTTTAGTTCCAATAGTAAAAAGTTGTCACTGCAAAGTGTGCATTTTGCTAGGTCCAGCCACATCACTCAATAAGGACAGAACAGAGGCAGTCTGCTGATAAACATATAAATAGCATTGGACAACAAGTGCATCCCATTTCCAAAAGAAACAAAGAATGGCTTGTCTAGTGATTGCATTCATGACAATGATTGTGATTCAAAGTGCCGTAACATTGAGGTTTTCAGTACCTCTAGCCTCTTGAAGTCTGTGGAAGATGGTACAAATAAGTTGTCAGATTTCTAATCTTAGTAAGCTTTTCATCTTGATTAATTTCTATCACATTTCACTTTAATAAATAGGGTTAAAATGAGAAGCAATACACTGACTAGTAGTGTGTTACGTTAGCCACTCCTCGGTGAATTGCTGTTGTGGAGGAAGGCAATGCTTCACCACACTCCCCCTCCACTGATAACGTATATGTCAAGTTCACTGCCTGGATACCCATGTGACTCAGTGTCCAAAGAAATGTTATTGAGATTTCTGTTCCACGGAGGTCAAATATCATGAATGTTGCAGACCAGCAAATTCTGTGCACAGCAATCAGCTCAAGGAGTCCCTACATACGAGGTGGTTCAGGGTTGGTAGCATTCTGATACATTGGAGAGCTAGAAATTTACAGCTCTCAGTTCTACAGTTGATTTGCTGCACTTATTTGATAGAGAGCATTGCTCATAACTTCCTGCAAACTGCACTTATGGTAGAACAGGTTAATAGACTAAACTGCAAAATAACACTGGGCAACAATGAAAATGTTTCGGGCTTAAAAATAGTAAATTTTCATGTATTTCCATCTGCTGAATTCAAAAATCACCATAAAAATGACAGATTAGCTCTTGTTTTGAAGATAAAGTGACATTTCATTTTTTTAGAGTGAATATTTTAAATTTGGGGGATTTTTTGAGTTGGCACACCTGTCAAATAACAAAACACAAATGCTCTTCAGCTGTTTGTAAGTCATAAACATTGATACTGTTGCTGTGACTGAGAATTACATGTTGTTCCTACTCAAATTAATGCAAAATTTCTGGTTCACAAGTGCTTTTTTAGTGTAAAATTTGTAAAAATGCCACAAAAATTTGTAAATATGGTGAATAACTTTTGTTATATTTGTGGTGAAATAACATTTTCTCACAGAATCACAATCTGACGTCTCTTGTAAAGACTGCCTATCAGTATTATTTTGGTATGAAAGTAGCGGACCAGGATAACTCTTGGCTCCACATACATGTTGGAACACATGTTTAGTTACACTGCGAGAATGGCTGAAAAAGAAGAAACGATCTATGGCTTTCACTGTGCCTATGACTTGGCGGGAGCCTACAAACCTTACAGATGACTGCTATTTCTGCCTGACTCCAACTATAAAGGCAGGATTGTCTATGAAGAAAAGAAGAACAGTTCAGTACCCAAATCTTCCATCTGCTATTCGACCCATTCCACATTCGGATAGTTTACTAGTTCCTACTCCACCCAAAAATTATGTGTTTGAAGTAGAAAATGAAGACAGTGTGGAACAAGAAGAATCAAACAAGCCTTCCACATCCCATGACCCTGATTTTGAGGGAAAAGATGATAAACTGCACAGTCTGAGTCAAGCAGAATTGAGTGATCTCATTAGAGACCTTGGCCTGTCAAAGGAGAATGCAGAAATTCTTGGATCTTGAATACAGCATCTTCTCCAAAGTGATGTGAGACTCTCATAGTACAGAAAATGTCATGGAACTGCTTCCCTCTTTTGAGAAGAAAAATAATCTTGTTGTTTGCTGCGACATTAAAGGCTTGATGAAATCTTTGAATCTGAACCATGATCCAACTGAATATGGAGGCTATTCATAAACTTCTCCAAGCTTAGTTTGAAAGCTGTGTTACTTCACAACAGAAACCTTCTTTCATCTATTCCTGTTGGTCATGCTGTTTACATGAAGGAGACATATGCAAATATGACAGCTCTCTTGGACTCAATTAAATATCATGAACACAAATGGAAAATCTGTGGTGATCTAAAAGTCATTACCATACTCTTAGGAATGCAACTGGGTTACACAAAGCATTGCTGCTTCTTATGTAAGTGGGACAGTCGAGATACAAAATTGCATTATATTAAAGAAGACTGGCCTGCAAGAAATCTTCACCCTAGTGAGAAAAATGTCATTGCCAAGCCTCTTGTGGACCCAAAAGATTTTCTTCTTCATATCAAGTTGGTTTGATGAAAAACTTCGTCAAAGCTACGAACAAAGAAGGACAGACCTTTAAGTATATAAGAGAGAAATTTTCGAAATTAAGTGATGCAAAAGTTAAGGACGGCATTTTTGTCGGACCACAAATAAGAGAACTTGTAAAGGATCCTGCATTTGATCAAGTTTTGGAGGGGAAAGAAAACGAAGCTTGGGAAGCCTTCAAGGATGTTGTTCATGGATTTTTAGGCAGCAAAAGAGGTGACAACTACAAGCATTTGGTGACAGTGCTCCTGAAAAAATACCATAACCTCGGATGCAACATGTTCCTCGAGATCCATTTTCTCCGTTCCCACCTAGACTTTTTCCCTCCTAGTTGTGGAGCTGTTAGTGATGAACATGGAGAGAGATTCCATCAGGACATATCTTTTATGGAACAAAGATATCAGGGCTGTTGGAATGAAGTAATGCTTGCAGATTACTGTTGGTCTTTGTGTAGGAATTCTGCGCAACTCCATTACAAGAGGCAAGCTAACAGACAACGAATTCAATAGGCCACCACATGATTCTCATCTGCGAAGTATTTTTCCAGCAATTTAGAACTCTTAGCACATAATTACCAGTTTAAAAAATCAAATGCACTTTCATTGTTGTTAGCATGTATGTAAATAAAATGTATCCTTTTCTCTCAATCCATTAACATGTAATTCTCTCAAACCATTAATATGTAATGCTTCCACCTTGTGGAAACTAGAGCTAATAAAAAATTTTCATTGTCATATTTGTTTTTCTCAACCCAAAATTAGTAGGAATTGCCTCATGAAGTGCTCAAAACATTCAAAAATTATTTTTTGTTGCCCAGTGTAATCTGTAAGAATCTGAGAATAAAGCCAAACTGCAAAACTTTTTAAAATGGCAAGTATACACACTGCACATTGGCAAGTTTCATTGTGTCGTGCATCAATGCACATAATCAACTTCCCAAGACTATACATTATGTTAATTTCTTTTTTAAAAATAAATTTACTTACTTAATAGTTGCTATCACAGGATTAACTGTCCAATTGATGTTCTCAGGCACTTGTACACTGTAAGTTCTTTCTGTAAACTGTGGATAGTTATCATTGTCATCAAGCACTCTGATGACTACCATTGATGTAGAAGATCTTCGCTCACTTACGGGAAGGCCTTGATCAGTGGCCATAACAGTTAATGTGTATACTTCTGAGCGTTCTCTATCTAATGCGGAACGTGTTGTCACTATGCCAGACTTTGGATCTATCCGAAAGACATCAGTTTCTTCTTCTGTGCCACCACTATCTTGTCTCACGATGGAATATTCAACCTGTAAGATAATAAAACCACTTTTATTTTAAAGGAATGAAAATGATAATAGAGTGGAAATGTCTATGTCAATGAATACAGTGGAAGCGTGCATAGTGAGCATAATTCGTTCCAGAATATTACTCATAATGTGAAACACTCATTAAGCAAAACAATTTATCCCATATAAATTAAAGTAAAATATGATAACACATTCCATGCAGAAAAAGAACAACATGTTTTATCTTATTTATGCCATTTATTCAAAGAAAATTATATATACAGTATTATGTACTTTATTATTCACCATACATAACTAATTCTTTTTTATTATGAATCTATCCTATAGTCATTTGTTTCTGCAGACTTGGCGAAAATGTGACACAGCATTATTGTCAAATAAATTTGTAATGCTTTATTGGGGTGGTGATTTTCAATGTAAAGTGCAACCGATTCCAATACCTCCAGCATTTCTCTTATTGCACCAAAAGATTGATGCTTTGCTGTTACCGTCACCTCCTCCTCCTCTGACGAACTCCTCTCCACTACTTCCTGCTGAGAAAAAAACTACTCCATAAGCTCTTCGGTGGTCATTTATTGGGTGTGAACTTCCATAAGCTCATCAATATCATTGTTATCCACTTCCAGTCCCAAGCTCTTTGCCAAAGCCACACTTTCATCAGTCACAGGCTACACAGCTACTGACTCAAATGTCTCAGAGTCATATTCAACAACGCAAACTGGCGAAAATTCTTCCAAGCAGAAGTGAGAGTTCTCTTGGTAACCCCCTCCCATGCCTTTTCCGCCATCTTGATGCAGGCAACGATGTTGAAGTGATATTTCCATAACTCTCGAAGAGTGAGATTGGTAGCTTCTGTCAACTCAAAGCAATGCTCGAAGGATGTAGTAGTGAAGAGCTTCTTAAAGCTAGAAATAATCTGCTGGTCCATAGGCTGGAGTAATGGAATGGTGTTGGGAGGAAGAAACTGGATCTTTATGATTTGAAATTCTTCAACGAGGTAGTCGTGTAGGCCTGGAGAATTGGCAGGAGTGTTGTCCATAACATGCAAGACATGAAGTGGCAAATTCATCTCAAGCAAATATTTTTTTACCAAAGGACCACACACATCATTGAACTAATCACAAAAAAGATCACTTGTCACCAAAGCCTTGTCATTTGACCTCCACATCACATTTAACCTGCTCTTCGGGACTTTACACTTCTTGAAGGCTCTCGGAGTTTCTGAATGGTAAACAAGCAGTGGTTTAATTTTCAGATTTGCACTTGCATTGGCACAGAACAGCAGAGTGAAATGTTATTTCATTGACCTGTGGCGGGCAACGCAATCCTCTGCTGTTATGAAAGTACGCTTTGGCATCTTTTTCCGTAATAGATCTGTCTTGTCACAATTAAATACCTATTGCAGCAGATAATCATCAGAAGTTGCTGATGAAGTTCTTTGCTGCCTTTACATTGGAGCTGGCTGCTTCAGCGTGCCTCACACTGCAGTAGATGCCGGTTCTTTTCTTAAACTTCTCAAACCACCCACAGCTTCTCTTAAAAATTTCTTCAGCTGCTGATGATCCTCATGTCTTCTTAAGAGGTCAGCGAAAATCATTCTCGCCTTCCCACAGATGCTGTTCTCATTAATAGTGTCACCTTGCAATTGCTTTCAATTTATCCATATAAGGAGCAACCTCTCAGCATTGTCCAGAATACCAAACCGTTGTTTAGATACTCTTGTATCCTTTGATGCATCTATCTCCTTAATCTTGTCCTTGTTCTTGAGGATAATGCAATTAGTTGACATAGATCAACTGTATGTGTGTGCTAAATAAGCAACACTCACATCATGTTCGCGTTTTTCAACAATTTTACGTTTCATTTCGAAGGTCATTTTCTTTCTCTTATGGTCATCTTCTTGTGGCTTTGTCTTTGGGGCCATTTCTGCCATGGTTATTAAAATTTGCACCAAAAAAAATATTGTATGAACACAAGTTTGGAAAAATGTGTGATCATTAGCTGCACTAAGATCATAGCAGATAGACCGCTTACTCAGACTACAGTACATACTAAAGACATTGTTCATAAGCCACTGCCTGCAATGAACAATGCAAGGTGTTCATGTTGTTGGAATTTTCTCCCACAGCTGGTGACATCACACTAACTCATCGTTGTTCATTATGCGAAACATTGTTCATTAAGCAAGTAATTTTTTTTACAATTTGTTTTGCTCATTATGCAAATTGCATATTATGGGAGATGCTCGTAAAGCAAGGTTCAACTATGTAGTGGACTTTTATACAGACAAAATATTATGGCTGATGCCAAATCTGTTATTTTTCTCTTAAAAAAGATGCTCAACTATCAAGAACCCCACGCCAAATTCCAAAAACAAAAAGAAAAAATGATGTGATAAATGGAAGTTATTGAAAACACATTCAATGAAAATCCCCTAGAATCAGCTAGCTTAAGACAATACTATGCATATTATCAACATAATATAGATGTCTGTTGATAACCAGCCCAAGAAGAAAAATCACAATGAAGTTATAATTACATTCTCATGCAGAATTATGTCGTAGTCGACATAAACACCAAAGCATTGTGAGATATCTCAGGTTCTCTTCAGCGTAGTAGTTGTTTCCACTTTATTGAACATTTTGACAGCCAACCAAGTCATCAGTGCTGTAAGCTGTATTATTTTGCATACTCACTCCTGGTTTACAACCAGACTGCTTAGTAGTGTAGGTGTCACAATGTTATTTACAGCCAAGTTCAACTCCTGGTGTCAGCTATACCCTTTGGTGCTCATTTGCCTTTCAGAAGCCACACTGTTATTCCATGAAGTACATTTCACTCTGTGTTTTCCAGCTCTGACAGATGAGATGATCAGTGAGAACTGATTTGCATGGTTGTTTCACATTCTTTTGTTCCATGTGTCCACATCACAAACAAACATTGTTCCCATATTGACAGAAACACTTTGGCTAGAACTTGGGATATTCTAGTGTGTTTGGGTCAAGGGTTCCTTGCATAGGTTTAACACTACAGGTCATAAGATAGCCCATTGCTACACCATTGGTTTGTTCATAATACTTTCCATCAAACAACTTGCCTAAAGAGTTCAGTAAAAAAAATCATTGAAATATTTTGCAGTTATGGTACTTTCAAGGGCTCAGAAAGTGTGTTCTCATAAAGAATACCAAACTGATGCTGACCAAAACTTAATACCTGTTTCCTGGAGCCAAAATTGACTGAAGTGGTTTAACATATGGAATAAAGTACAAGGGGTGTTCAGGAAGTAATGCAATAGAATTTTTCTTGGCCAATTTTGATTTTTTTTAATGACATTTCCAGTAACTCCCTGTATATGACAGTGCTGTACCCAATCTCCAAAATCGTGTCAGTAACTGAGGTCTGTTTCAAGCAAACAGCAATTATTGAATTTCTCTTGCCACAAAACCAGACCATCACAAATATTCAAAGGCATTTAATGAACATCTATGGACAATGGGCAGTGGATAAAAGCATGGTAAGTAGCTGGGCAAAGCATCCGCCATCAACAGAATAAGGGGAGAGAAATCTGTCTGATTTCCGAGATGCAGGATGGCTGCACTCAGCTGTGATGCTTGCAATGTACAGGCACTCTTATTCGAGGTGGACTAATGAATAACAATTAAGCAACTCAGTGCTAAGCATGACATCTCTGTTGGCAGGGCTTACACACTTGTACACACCTGGGTTCTTCGGTAACTAAATGAAAACCATAAATAAGAAAGAAGGAGCATATGTGACGAATTGTTTGCTTGTTTTTTATAAGGTAGTGATTTCTTGTCAGACATCATCGCAGACAATGAAACATTGCTTCAACACTTTCAGGCTGAAGCAAAACAATAGCCTCAGGAGCGCCACCACACAACGTCTCCTTCGAAGGTAAAGTTCAGAACAGTACTCTAGCTGGCAAAGTTATGGCTACAGTCTTCTGGGACTCTGAAGGGGTTATTCTGTGCACTGTCATCCCTCATGGTCAAACATCAATACAAATGTCTATTTCGAAACTTTAAGAAATTGAAGAAATGTTTTCAGCATATTCATGGATGCAAAAATGTGAAAGCACTTCTCTTTTCTGTGATAATGCAAGGCCATGCACATCTTCACATCCAAGATGAAATCACAAAATTTTGGTGGACTGCTCCTCTTCATTTACCCTACAGAACAGATCTCACACCTGATTTCTATCTCTTTGCCCATTGAACAATGGACTCCACAGAAGTTCATTGTTCCACAGGAGTCCACCAGGCAAAACAGTAATGGTGGGGAAGATACTGAGGCTAAGACAGCTGAATAGAGCAGTACAATGACGGCATACAGGATCTCGCATCAAGATGGTGAAAGGACATAGACCTGAATGAACACTACACTAAAAACTAGGGTTTTGTAGTCAAAGGGAATTGGGCAGCAGGATGGTGTATTTAAATTATGAGTAAAACTATGCTGCTCTGAGGGGGGAAAATGTGTTGGATTACTTACTGAATGAAACTTGTATATTCCCAGATTACTCACAAATTTTGTATGTACAATTTTATGGGATTGTTGACGTCCATCTACAATCATCTGTGGCTTTGGGTTTTTTCAGTATTTCCATTACAGTCTCTGGTCAACCAAAACATTATGTGACCATTCATGTTGCCCTCCTTTGAAAACCGTCAACAACCCCTCTTAAACCTCTTTGGTACAGATCACTTTGAACAATATTCTGTGATGCATCACACCAGTGTTTTGGAAGCAATCTCCTTTTTAGAATGTTTGTGCTTCTCCAACATGCTACCAATGAACGAAATTCAGCGAAATGCTTTACCTATAACTGAGCCTAAGTGAACATATCAGTTCATATCTCTATTGTTACAGTCAGGAATTTGTGTGAGTAAATTGCCTGCAATTGTGACTCACTGATGTTTGTAGCTGCAGGATTTTATTTTATTTTTTTATTTTTTTTCCATGAAGCATTAAACCTTACATTGCTTAATTTTAAAGGAAGAAAACACTCCTCTACAGCATTCCTGAAATTACTTCTACTTCTGTCACTGACACTCTATCCCGCATAACATGCTGTCCCCTCTGCCAACAAATCCTCAATAAGTCACAAATTTTGTTTGATAACCTATATGAACATATTTTCATTGGTAAGTAATGGTGTGGTACCATGTCAAATGTTTTCGAAAGTCTAATCAATCTACTCAACTGCCTTGATCAATGGCTTTCATGTTGTTAGTGAGAAATTTGTGGGTTGGGTTTTGCAAGACTGTTGTTTTTGGAATCCATGGTGGTTGGGATAGAGGAAGTCATCCTGTTCGAGATACCTTACTGTATTTCAGTTCAGTGTGTTTGGTAACAATCTGCAACACAAACGTGCCAATAATACTGGATGGTAATTTTGTGTATCACTTTAACTACTCTTCACAGGTGTCACTTGTGCTTTCTTTCAACAACTGAGCACAGTTTTCTGTTGGCAATAACTGCTATATTATTGGTAAAAGAGAAGTGATACAAACTCAAATTCTGTACATAATCTGATAAGGATTAAATTGGATATAGGCCTTGTTCAGTTTAAATGATTTCACCTGTTTCTCAATGCTACTAACAATAGTATCTGCTCATCTTTGCAGTGCCGTAGAAATTAAACTGGATCAGCGCTCCTGAAACTTCCTTAAATGGAGTTCTCCATTTCCGTTTTTGCTTTGTTACCCTAAGTTTTAATTCCTTTATCACCCATGAGCACCTGGGCACTAACTTTGGTGCTACTGACATCTTCCTCTTTCTTTCCTGAATCTTATCTTCATGGCGATCTCTCTCTCTCTCTCTCTCTCTCTCTCTCTCTCTCTCTCTCTCTCTCTCTCTCTCTCTCTCTCACACACACACACACACACACACACACACACACACACACACACACACACACACACACACACACACACACACACATATATCCATCCACATATACACAGACACAAGCAAAATGTCTGCTTGTGTCTTTGTATATGCGGATGGATGTGTGTGTGTGTGCGCTAGTGTATACCTGTCCTTTTTTTCCCCTAAGGTAAGTCTTTCCACTCCCGGGATTGGAATGACTCCTTACCCTCTTCCTTAAAACCCACATCCTTTCGTCTTTCCCTGTCCTTCCCTCTTTCCTGACGAAGCAACCGTTTGTTGCGAAAGCTTGAATTTTAATTTTGTGTGTATGTTTGTGTGTCTATCGACCTGCCAGCGCTTTTGTTTGGTAAGTCTCATCATCTTTCTTTTTAGATATATTTTTCCCATGTGGAATGTTTCCCTCTATATTGTTAGTCACAGAATGGGCAGATGACTTTCAAGTCACCACCACTTTTGAGTTTGAGAGTTTGTGTTCATAAATACATTAATACAAGGAAAAATGAGCTGCACTTCCCTCTAGTGAACTAACTTTGTCATGGAAAAGAGTGACATACACTGCTAAAAATTTTCTAGCAGTCTGCCCACAAAAATAAAATTTCTGACATTTCAAACATAGATTGCAGCAGTCTGTCCTTAACAACTCCTTCTGTACCGTGGAGGTATTCTTGAATAGAAATACATAACAATTGCAAATCTGCAAACGGCCAGCATACAGAAATTTTGATATAATGTTTTCTTAAATTCTCTATGCAATCTTTTGTACACTTGATACAGTCTGCATCATAATGTATATTGTTAATATGATCTATGGACAATGAATCTAAGGTGAAGATCTCTATGCCACGGGTAGAAAGAATAAATAGTACATGTAATCTAATGAAATTGTAAGTTCTCTTCAGGAGTCATTGTAAAGTCGAATGAGAGTAAACTGATCTAAGGAGATAAGAAAGGAAGTAAATCCAATAATCTGCATGGTTGGGTTCTGTATAATCCTTGAATGCAACATTTATATAATTTTAAAATATAATTTTAATAATAAATAAAAACGAAGACTTAAGTCTCAAAATGATGCAGTTCCAGACACTAACCACACAAGAAACACTGTATGCAGTATAAACCCACACAATTTTAAAAGTGGGGTGGTTGGGTTGTCAACAGAAGGAATCATCCCAATAACAATACCAAGTGCAATGCTTGTTATTGCATGAATGTACCAGAGTCCTGATGAGAAACTATATATTTCGCATGAAATACTAACGGGTAAAAGTTACTTATTGGTTTCCCCTTTGCATTTTTCAAGATGGCACGGACATAAACTTTCGGATTTGCTACCAGTCATTTTGTAATCACAAGAAGATTTTTCGCTTTCACATTCATTGACTTTGCCATCGGACAACAAAATTGTCACCTTCCAACCTAACCTAGATCTAGGACAATGCCACAGATCAATCTGTCATCAGAAGCAAGATTTAAGGAAGGGGGGGGGGGGGGGGGGGGGGAGAAACGCATACCATCTCAGCGCCCTTATCGGAAGCCGCCTCATATGTTATACCGACTTTGACAGATTGGAGGAATTACATATGTCCCATAAAGCCCACTTACGTAAGAAAACATCAATTTGATTTAAATGTGTGAGCATGATCTGGAAATCTTCAGCAAAACAACACTTTCCAAAAATGTTCCGAATGAACACACACACCATTAGTGAAACAGGTTAATAGAAACAAAGAAAATCTAAAAACAAATCTAAGGCAACCAAATAAAAGAGGCAAAGAAAATGGCTCCCAATGACACACAAAAAATTTAAACCGAAATGACGAGATCGTTAGCAACCAAGCACAAGCTCAGATTGGTGGAAGAATGAAAAAGAATATTAGCCATACACTTTTCAAAGTAGCTTTCAAAGCAATTACCTTAAGGATCTTTTGGGGAGAAGTGGGGGAGGCAACTGACTCTGGGCCAGATAAAAGGTATTCTCTTGATAAAGCTGATTCAAGAAAAAGTAAGTGTAATGGGCAACAAAAGCAGATTTTCAAGAATAGTTATTGTAAAGGCAAATGGGAATGAATTGCTCAGATTAACTGAAGTCTTTGATAATATCATTTCACCTTCCAACTTAACCTAGGCACTCTTCTACACTATATACCAGTATTTCACAACAAATAAGATTTCGTATTCACATTCACACAAACAAATTGTCACCTTTAAACTGGACCTCAGGCTATGCTATACAGGGTGTTACAAAAAGGTACGGCCAAACTTTCAGGAAACATTCCTCACACACAAATAAAGAAAAGATGTTATGTGGACATGTGTCTGGAAACGCTTAATTTCCATGTTAGAGCTCATTTTAGTTTCATCAGTATGTACTGTACTTCCTCTATTTCATACGGGATACTCTATCTGTCCTGCTAGAACATGTGCCTTTACAAGTACGACACAACATGTGGTTCATGCACGATGGAGCCCTGCACATTTCAGTCGAAGTGTTCGTACGCTTCTCAACAACAGATTCGGTGACCAATGGATTGGTAGAGGCGGACCAATTCCATGGCCTCCACGCTCTCCTGACCTCAACCCTCTTGACTTTCATTTATGGGGGCATTTGAAAGCTCTTGTCTATGCAACACCGGTACCAAATGTAGAGACTCTTCGTGCTCGTATTGTGGACGGCTGTGATACAATACGCCATTCTCCAGGGCTGCATCAGCGCATCGGGGATTCCATGCGACGGAGGGTGGGTGCATGTATCCTCGCTAACGGAGGACATTTTGAACATTTCCTCTAACAAAGTGTTTGAAGTCACGCTGGTATGTTCTGTTGCTGTGTGATTCCATTCCATGATTAATGTGATTTGAATAGAAGTAATAAAATGAGCTCTAACATGGAAAGTAAGCATTTCCAGAATGTTTCCTGAAAGTTTGGCCGTACCTTTTTGTAACACCCTGTGGATCAGTCTGTCACTGCAACTTACATTCCAAAACAAAATATAGAGACAGCAGGCAGCAGCAAGCATCAGACTCTCACTCAACAATCCAGCATAGCCAGCAGAAGAAATGGGTTTAGTACTTTGATGTTTGAAAAGCACCTAGGCCTTTGCCACAGATATAGGACTGGTTACTCATTTTGGATTAATACACGCAAAACAAAGTATGAAAATTTAACGCAATGATATATTATACAATCACTGTGATTTGGTACTTCGCACGGGAGACACTGGGAACAGAAGAATATGTAGAATGTCTTACAGTCAGTTACAGAAGCCCCTGAACAAATGCCTACATACATTACTCAGTGGTGTCACCAAGATATGTATCTTAAAGGAGAGCATGCAGTTGTAGTCTCTACAGTTAGTATACCTGAGGTAACTGATTGTTATTTGGCAGAAGGATGTACTTTTACAAGCAGTACTGTTATTACTTGATTAAATGAACTGCAGAGTACAGCAATGAAGCTCTAATATTGGTACACAATACTGCCTTTACTTACAGTTATCTAAAATAAAATAAGCCTACTTACTACTGCATAAAATTATAAACTCACCTGGCCATTTCTTCCAATGTCCAGGTCTGTGGCTCGCACAGTAATTACAGTTGACCCTACAGACACAGATTCTCGAACAGCTGCGTCGTATTCACTTGCCTCAAACACTGGTGCATGATCATTGGCATCGAGAACATTTATCTGTAATGTAGTTGTTCCACTGCGAGGTGGGAAAGAGTCATCTACTGCCGTCACACGGAAATAGTGAACATCAAGTAGTTCTCGATCTAGACTGGTCAGAGTTGTCACCATACCAGACCGTGAGTCAACTGCAAACATTGACTGTGATCGTGAGTCTACAAGAGAAACCATTGAGTAACTAACTGGTGAATTCTCAGGATCTCTTGCTTTAACTGTTATAACCATTGTTCCTGGAGGCTTTTCCTCCATTACAGATGCAATGTACAAAGCCTGTTCAAAATATGGCGACTGGTTTCTCAATTCACGTCTCACTCTGTGAGCAATATCTGTGTCATTTAAATCTTGATGATGATACACTATCTTCAAACGATGCTCAGCAACTGAAACAACACCACTGGTAGTCCTATGATCCTGTGGTTGTCCACCAGCACTGCACTTGTACTCTAGACGCACAGTGACCTTCCAGAGGGGTTCAACAATACACTGATCACAAGTGGAAACCAAGTCACCAGCAGACTTTTCAATACAGAAACGTGGATCACTTGAATCCAAATACTGAATGCGACACATTTTGTGGATTGTCAATGGCAAAAAAGATGCTATGCTGTTTATGAACTGGCTTTTCCGCAAGCAGATTGGTCTCCAGCCCTCTGTGCCTGGTATTGCATATGAAGCAAATGTTTCACTAATCCATTTCTTAGCTTCAGAAATTTTTAATTGAATCCTAGTGTCATAATTCACTTGCTCTGTCTCATCATGCTGTTGTTGACACCTCTTTCCATTCACAAATACTCTTAATGGCAAGGAATAGTAATCAACGCCACGAGTGTGGTTTGAAAAAGAGTCAATGTAGATAGTGAATAAATTTGAATAATATATTCCATCACAGTCAAGATGTCTTCGAAGGGATACTCTTCCAGTACTTTGATCAACATGCAGTAGCCTATGTACAAAGTTTGCACTTTTGTGTGTGTTTATTTTGTAATGGCGATTGGATCCAAGCCTTGGTAATGTTGCATTGAATATTACACTTCCAGGTGGTTCGTCTTCTGATACAATTATCAGGTACCCATTTCCACAACCAATGAAATTCAGCACAATCACTACGACTGCAATTGCTATGCATGATGAAAGTGATGAAAATAAAGATGATTTTCTAGAAAGCATTCTGGAGCTATCTCATCCATAAGTGCAAGTCCAAACATTCTCTCCCGTTTAAGCAGAACCATAAACAGAGTTCTGCTTGCCTGTGATAAAATTTCATTCCATAGCTTCTGAAAATAAAAACAAATCAAACGTTAGCATAACATAAAAACCGTAAATTTCTTATACTAACATATCACTTTCTTTACATCTTGTAAAATTGCTCATTTAAATTCTATATTCCTGTAAATTTTGCTAAAACACAACCACATAAGAATATAAACATAATAATAATGATCCACAGGAGACACCTGATGGTACAGTACAATCAACCACTCATATCCACATTATTAATATAGTGCTGCTCACTCACATCACATTGATGTACTTGGTGAACACTTGGAATAACTTAAATATTTTTCGCAAATATATTAGCTGCATCGTTGTAGCTACACTTGATATAACAAATAACGGAGCAACTACTGTGTTATGAGTGAAAGAACAACCTCCCGCTTGCTTGCACTCTCGTTATATACTTCGCGTTACTCAGTTACCGATCTGTCAGCAGGTAATAACATTATTCCTACTTGGTACAATGACAATGTAAAACATTACATTTTGCAAAAGCGCATTAGCAGATGATCCTCACAAAGTCTTACGAAAACATTAACTTTATGACTTGAAAAGATTATGTAGTTATAATGAAGCATGAGCTAAAAACTGCTAAATCCCCTCATAAAACATGAAAAGTATATTTTCGTCACTCACTTACATCAACGGCAGAACATTATTGGCGAATAGATGCGAATCAAGCATACTACATATTGCCTAGCATGTTCATGCAGCTAAGCCATAAAAATATCGTTAGTTGCAAATGTATTTTTACCAGAATACTGCCTTGTACATTCACTGCCACATTCCTAAAATAAAGCGTAAATACGACGCGTCACTGTTAACTTTACAAACTGTCAAACTGACAATCGCATGTCATGTTTTGTACCTATGTTTTGAAAATAGTGCAACAACGCACTCGGCGATAAAAGTTCAACAGATGGCTGATGCATCATTAGCTGACGAGGTGTGCATAACATCTCATTACAATGCATTCTTTACGACACAAAATGAATTTTAAAAATGCATCACAACACATTTCCTTATAGGTTAGGAAATAAACACTCGGTGTATGACTATGGCCCGACTGTTTCAGCCTATTTCCAGTAACGACAAGCAGCTGCAGAACATGACACACACTTACACTTTAAACAAGTCCTTAGACTTCAAATGACTTGTTTTTTCACCCCATTTCATTCAAAAAGTAGTTCATTTTCACTCATCCAGGAAGCGCTTCAGAGGTTGTTGTACGCAAGTCCACTGCAATTTACTACCGAAGCCCAACCCCACTCCTCTCGCCCGAAAAATCAATGGCCTTCAACTCAACCTTGCCGTTCAGCTCGTCGAGCATCGCCCCCTACACATACCTAAGAGAAACACACGCACACACTCACAAACGCATCTCCGCGTTTCGGAGAGTATTTTGTTGTGATCCCACAGCCGGTACCTCTCTGTACCGTGCATCGGTGTCACTACAAGGTTACGGGCATCGCAGTTCATTCGCTGTCTGTCTGCTATCTATCTCTGTTGACTAAGCGTTGTATGACCACGAATTTCCTCGGCTACTGACTTAAGTCCGAAGAACACTGAAAAGTACTGTGGTTTTAATCATAAAACACTACCTTCTATGTTTCTGTTTATAGGTGGTCGTCACTGGAATGAGGCAGCTTCAACACTTAACCGTGAATGCAAATGTAAGAATGATTCCTCGAAAAATAACATTGCAAAATAGTTACGTAAGAATGAGGGTTTGGGTTTAGCGTCCTGTCGACGACTAGGTCATTAGTGACTGAGCACATGCTCGAACAGGAAAGAATAACGTACTTCTCAGAGGGACCATACAAGTATTTATCTTAAGGGATTTACAGAAACTTTTAACACAAATCAAGATGACTAGACGGACCTCTGAACCTCGTTCCTTTCGAATGCTAGTCTACTCGGCTCTATCAACACGCTCCCTAAGAAATAGTTCTGATAAAACTGCTTCACCTAATAGCTATAAGCGTTCTTCGCCAAGTAGAAGTGCCGTACGTAGCAATTGCTAGTAATGTTCATTGTGGGGTGCTTCTACTGATGAACAACATACCGTAAATTTGAATCTGCATTACCATAAAGCAACTATATGATATTTATAAGTAGGATATGGGTGAGGTAGTTTCGCTAAATGCGAATTTCACTAAATTAACTGCAATGGGTACAGACGTGTCACAGTCCAGGCCCTTATATCGTACTCTGTGCACTGTGAGGTGATGGGAGGTTTGGGTCGGGCCCGAGAAGCGTGCCCAGATAGCAGAAGTTGTTAAGGCGACCGCTCGCTATAAACAGGTGCTTATACTGTACTGAAGCACATGCAAAATTCTTGTGCATGTAAAATCTGACTTGAGATGTAAAATCAGTCTTGCGTTATTTAAGTTTCACTGTAAGAGAACTATCAAAATTTTACAGCCTCATTAATTTCTTTTCTTATGAGTGAAATGCCCTGTTGTAGAAGGGAAAAGAAGGGAACCAGCAGAAAAATGCTTCTATTGTAGCACAAAAAAGGCGAGTATGCTCCTGTTTATTAAGAGTAACCGAAAAGTGGGGTACCAGCTGCCTCATTCTATCTTCCTCAGCATCTTTAAAAATTTTCCCAAAAACGGACATATTTGTGCTTTTTATGCCAAGAGAGAAGGAGACAGTGGGAAAGAGACGGAAAGTACACTACTGGCCATTAAAATTGCTACACCACGAAGATGACGTGCTACAGACGCGAAATTTAACCGACAGTAAGAAGATGCTGTGATATGCAAATGATTAGCTTTCCAGAGCATTCACACAAGGTTGGCGGCGGTGGCGGCACCTACAACGCGCTGACACGAGGAAAGTTTCCAACCGATTTCTCATACACAAACAGCAGTTGACCGGCGTTGCCTGGTGAAACGTTGTTGTGATGCCTCGTGTAAGGAGGAGAAATGCGTACCATCACGTTTCCGACTTTGATAAAGGTCGGATTGTAGCCTATCGCGATTGCGGTTTCTCGTATCGCGACATTGCTGCTCCCGTTGGTCGAGATCTAATGACTGTTAGCAGAATATGGAATCGGTGGGTGCACGAGGGTAATAAGGAACGCCGTGCTGGATCCCAACGGCCTCGTACCACTAGCAGTCGAGATGACAGGCATCTTATCCGCATGGCTGTACGGATCGTGCAGCCACGTCTCGATCCCTGAGTCAACAAATGGGGACGTTTGCAAGACAACAGCCATCTGCACGAACAGTTCGACGACGTTTGCAGCAGCAGGGGCTATCAGCTCGGAGACCACGGCTGCGGTTACCCTTGAAACTGCATCACAGACAGGAGTGCCTGCGATGATGAACTCAACGATGAACCTGGATGCACGAATGGCAAAACGTCATTTTGTCGGATGAATCCAGGTTCTGTTTACAGCATCATGATGGTCGCATCCGTGTTTGGCGACATCACGGTGAACGCACATTGGAAGCGTGTATTCGTCATCTCCATACTGGCGTATCACCTGGCGTGATGGTATGGGGTACCATTGGTTACACGTCTCGGTCACCTCTTGTTCGCATTGACGGCACTTTGAACAGTGGACGTTTCATTTCAGATGTGTTACGACCCATGGCTCTGCCCATCATTCGGTCCCTGCGAAACCCTACATTTCAGCAGGATAATGCACGACCGCATGTTGCAGGTCCTGTACGGGCCTTTCTGGTTACAGAAAATTTTTGACTGCTGCCCTGGCCAGCACATTCTCCAGATCTATCACCAATTGAAAACGTCTAGTCAATGGTGGCTGAACAACTGGCTCGTCACAATACGCCAGTCACTACTCTTGATGAACTGTTGTATCGTGTTGAAGCTGCATGGGGAGCTGTGCCTGTAGACACCATCCAAGCTCTGTTTGACTCAATGTCCATGCGTGTCAAGGCCCTTATTACGGCCAGAGGTGGTTGTTCTGGGTACTGATTTCTCAGGATCTATGCACCCAAATTGCGTGAAAATGTAATCACATGTCAGTTCTAGTATAATATATTTGTCCAATGAATACCCGTTTATCATCTGCATTTCTTCTACATGTAGCAATTTTAATGGCCAGCAGTGTAATAAATGCTGGAAGATAGTAGACAGTGGTTGTGGAATAGGAAGAGCGAAGGAAACAATGGGATTGTGAGAGAAAAAGAGGAACGAACCGGCAGAGGAACATAGTTGACAGTGACAGGATGGGGCTAAGGCAGTGCCAGAGCGAGAGGAATAAGGGGAAGGAGAATGTTGAAGTGCTTAAGAACCAGTGACACTAAAGAGGCAGAGTCTATGGCAATGACAACGAGGAAGAGAGAGGTAATGACAATGAGAAGAGTCACCAGCAGTGTGAGTGAATGAATGAGATAGTAGCAGTAAGAGAGATGGAGACAGTGGAAGTGAGAGGCGACAGTAGTGGTAGGAGAGAAGGAAGGGGACAGGAGGCAGTGACAGAGAGAGACAAATAGATAATAAAATGAGTGAGTGAGTAAGAACGGACAAGAGGGAGTGGATGGGCGTGAACGATAGACTAATGAATGTGAGCGAGTTACATTTTCAGGAGCTTGTGAGAGTGAGAGAGTTGTATATTAAAAAGAGCGCGAAGATGGTCGCCTGCCAAAATTTTTGGGAAAAATTTTGAAGGTGCTGAGGAAGGTGTCCCACTTTTCAGTCAGAATCTTTTAATAATCGGTAAGCTCTCATAATTTAATGCAGGGTGAAAGTCCGTCTTGATCATACAACCGTAACAGATTTCCGGTTTCTACTTTCATAGCGCCTCAGTTCGTCCCAAAGCTTCGCCGTATTATAATATATGGTATACCATTCGTTCTAATACCCACACTACTGCATTGTACCGGCCTACAGAAGATCCTGGTGTTTCAGAGATATTTCACCGGTCAGTGCAAAACAAAAAGTAAAAAGAAAGTGAAGTCATAACTCTGCTATTTTGCAGAACACATGCTGTTGTCTTGGCGCTATATCCTCCTCTGCCATCTGCCGCATATGGGTGCAGTGTAGTGGGACATGTCAGCTCACTGCTCCTTTAACCATTGTCAGTTCTTTTTTAAAAAGCACGGTGGTCTCATTCGTTGTATTGGTTGATAATAATACTGAGGAAATGCAACGGCAAGTGCTTGAGAAATGCATGTTGTGTTTAATTGTTGTGACGTATAAAAGGAATGTTTAAACGTCTCCATACAGGGTGGAGATAGACAAGCTGATACGCAAGTGAGAGCGCAAGCGTAATGGATGTCGAATCGAGCAAGATTATCCAAATAACCACATTAAAAAGTTGACCATTGTGGAGCTACTGCCAAAAAAGACAGCCAATCTGTGACGAGCACGTGGACTTTTACCCGGTAAGCGAATGTGTTTTGACGTGTCTGCAATTTTTGCCGCACTTAGTGATCTACTGTACTTACTAAAAAAAAATGTTCTTTCACGCTCTGTGTACACTGACAGAAATTAAAACACGTGGCCTTTAGATTTCATTATTAAAAACATAGCACTGTACAGTAGCACGCACCGACTTTCTTACTGCGCATTGTTTCTACAGAACAGCTTATTTACTTTCATTTTTATATTTTCACGATACTATCACATGACAATTCGAAATATTATTGTGTCGTGAAAAACATAAAAATAAACGAACGTAAGTCAATCAGTTAACTTCCAAGACAATATGTTAGTTTTCCAAAGTACAGCTTCTTATCTGAACAAATAACACGAATGCTATTCAAAAAGTAAGGTTCGGTCACCAACGAAATGTAAAACACCTTGAAATTACGATGAAGCTTTGCACACGTGTTGGACAGTGTGTCTGTCTGATATGTCCATCGATTGCGTCACGTCCCTCTTTTCAGTTCTGCGCGCACAGTGGACACAGAAAGATGCTTAGGAAATAGTGTCTTCCGCCTAGTATGAGGGGCTGGTGAGAGATTTCGCTTGATGTCATGCAGCCCACGTAACTGCCAAACGTATCCCTCTTCATGGCAATGCTGGCCATATTCTGCAGGGGCAATGAAGATGCTCCTGCAGCGTTTTCGATGGGAATTGCTTGTTCATTCACAATACCGCTGATAATTGGCTCCCTCTGCGTTCGATCTCTGCTCAGCCGAACCGCTAGCTACGAACGCAACACTCCGGCACAGACAACTAACTGTATATCAGTGTAGAGCAGGGCTTCCCAACAAAATTTTCTCGAGGACACCCTCATCGAGCATGATTGGTACCTTGTCACATCACAGTATTAAATACCTAAAAAAAGCCAAATTAAGGGTCTTTTTATACGTTTTCTATTTTTGGTACTTAGAAAAAACATTGACATATTCATTACTGAAAAAATATTGAGCTTAAAACTTTTTCGATTTAGCCATCATTGTTATTGTTAAATTTTTGATTATTGCTCAAAATCCTTGTCTTCAAATCTGGGTGTTTAGTATAACAAACTCCTTGCCGGCCGCGGTGGTCTAGCGGTTCTAGGCGCTCAGTCCGGAACCGCGCGACTGCTAAGGTCGCAGGTTCGAATCCTGCCTCGGGCATGGATGTGTGTGATGTCCTTAGGTTAGTTAGGTTTAAGTAGTCCTAAGTTCTAGGGGACTGATGACCACAGATGTTAAGTCCCATAGTGCTCAGAGCCATTTGATTCATTTTTGAACAAACTCCTTAAAAAAATAATGGCCGATTGTCATCTGAAATGCGAGTTTCTGTGTAAAGTGATTGTCAGTTGTCAGCTGCAAAGAAGCAGAGCGCGCAGTCTAACGGCATACAGCAGAACTATTTGCCTCTATCTAATTCTAGTTTTGCGCTAGAGTGTGCTAGTGTCAGTTGGCTCTAGGAAGACGCTAGACGCAGAAGTTAGCGTTCGCAAAAGCTCTGCTCATGCAGGAAGCGGCCAACACAAAAAATCTGTTATACGAAATATATTTAATATATTTTTTATTCTAATAGCATCTAGAGGACCCCTCTGGCATAGCTCGCGGACCCCTGGGCGTCCGCGGACCACCTGTTGGAAACCACTGGTGTAGAGTGTTGGTGGGATGCTCAGACGGCTACCTTTTAAAATAGGTGTATTGGAAAGTTGGTACAACGCTACGACAAATTTCTAACGGCGGCTATGTAGAGACGTAGCTGGAAAATGTAACTAACTGCTGCTAATAAAACATTTTTAATTTTCACAGTGTTCTTCATTTCGCGGCCGATCTTCTGAATAGCCCTCGTAGCATTACGGTATTTTAAAACGCCCACACACGGAGCAATTGAAAAGGAACACAACGGGCAAACGATCTACTTAGGCAACGAAGTTTGGCACTCTCAAATGAGAAACTGCAGTTACCATGTCTGAGCATGGAGGAGAAGGAGTATAGTTTGTCGGAACCTAGCATTTGGAAATTTATGATAAGGCCTTATGGGACCAGACTGCTGAGTTCATCGCTCCCTAAGCTTACGCACTACTTAATCTAACTTAAACTAACTTACGCTAAGGACAACACACACACCTATGCTCGAGGGAGGACTCGAATTTCCGACGGAGGGAGCCGCGCGAACCGTGACAAGACTCCCTCAGACCGCGCGGCGGACCCTGGCATCTTTTCGTTATACTCGACATGTCAGGTACAGATTCATACTTAGAGGAAAGTGCGGTTCTCAATTATTTTTACACACGAACAAGAAAACGAAGCCAAAGAAATATAAACTGCAGGCTGCATGGGGCAGCCAAGGAGCTACTAGAAACTCATAGTTTTTATAGAACGACTAACCAGGGCTGATTTGTTCCCCCATAACACAATGTTACTTTTGTTTTGAAAACCCAGAAGTCTCTCTCTTGATCTCTCTTATTGCTCCTACACCGATTAGCCAAAGCATTATGACCACCTGTTTAATAGCGTGTTGTTTCCACTTTTCAAACACAGTACAACAGAGATTCTGGTTGGCACGGATTCTACAAGTCCTTGACAGGATTCCAGAAATGTGTGGCACCAGATGTCTATGCACAGGTCAAGCAGGTCCCGCAAATTACGGGATTGTAGTTTGCCGACACGCAGCTGGCGCCCGATGTGTGTTCCAGTGGGTACAGATGAGGCACATTTGCTGACCAAAACATCAACTGAGTTCACTACAATGCCCCTCAAACCACTGTAGCACGATTCTGACTTTGTAACACAGGTAGTTATATTGCTGGAAGATGTCGTCGCTGTAGGGGGAGACTTCAAGCTTGAACAATGCAGGTGGCTCGCAGTAATGTTCTCAGAGTTCATTGCTGTCATGAAGTCTTCGATTTTATCACCACAGATCCCACGGAAGCCCAACTCAGTGTACCTCATAGCATAATTCTGCCTTCACCGGCCTGCATCTGTGACCCGATGCGTGTTTCCCGCAGTCATTCGCCTGGCTGACGGCATCTAAGCACCCAACCACCGACCTGGTGCAAACAAGAAATGCGATTCATTCGACAGGCGACATATTTCTATTGATCCACGGTGTAAACTCAGTGATGCTGTGCCCACTGCGACCATAACTGACGATGTCGTTGGGCCAACACAGAACTCGTAGGGGTTGTTTGGTGTGGAGCTCCGTGTTCAACAATGGCCTCCGAAATCAATGTGCTCCGAAACGAACGCCAGCAGGTGACCAGCCTCGCCGTTGCAGAGATTCTCGTTTCCAGTCGCAGCGCCACAACAATGTGTTCTTTGTCAAAATCGCTTTATCAGTAGATTTCCGCACTTGAGGGCTGAATCTTCCCTATAATGACTGCCCATTCGTCTCTCTTCCGCTTACATTCTTTCCTTACTGCGTCATGTGCCCGCAACACCACCAGGAGGTTAACCTCACGGTGGGTGGTTGTCACAATATTTTGGCTTATCAGTCTATCTCATTGATTTGTTGTTGTTGTTGTCTTCAGTCCAGAGACTGGTTTGATGCAGCTCTCCTTGCTACTCTATCTTGTGCAAGTTTCTGCATCTCCCCGTACCTACTGCAACCTAAATCCTTCCGAATCTGTTTAGTGTATTCATCTCTTGGTCTCCTTCTACGATTTTTACCCACCGTGCTGCCCTCCAACACTAAACTGGTGATCCCCTGATGCCTCAGAATGTGCCCTACCAAGCGATCCCTTCTTCTAGTCAAGTTGTGCCACAAATTTCTCTTCTCTCCAATTCTATTCAATACCTCCTCATTAGTTATGTGATCTACCCATCTAATATTCAGCATTCTTCTTTTGTACCACATTTCAAAAGCTTCTATTGTCTTCTTGTCTAAACTATTTATCGTCAACGTTTCACTTCCATACATGGATACACTCCATACAAATACATTCAGAAACGACTTTCTGACACTTAAATCTGTACTCGATGTTACCAAATTTCTCTTCTTCAGAAACGCTTTCCTTGCCATTGCCAGTCTACATTTTGTATCCTCTCTACTTCGACCATCATCAGTTATTTTGCTCCCCAAATAGCAAAACTCATTTACTACTTTAAGCGTCTTATTTCCTAATGTAATTCCCGCAGCACCAATCGGGGATCTGTGGCTTTTCTGACGTTTTTCCGCCGTTCTTACTGTTCATTTCCACTTGACAATATAGTTTTACAGAACGAAAAAGGCTAATACGCAAACAAAAGAACTCTTCCCGTGCGATTTATATTTTTTGTACATTTGCTCCCACTGACGTACCGGTAATTTTGTAATGAGAATTGAGTACAGTGTATGAAATATGAAATTCTTTTTCCAGAGTCCGCAGCTCGTGGTCGTGCGGTAGCGTTCTCGCTTCCCACGCCCGGATTCCCGGGTTCGATTCCCGGCGGAGTCAGGGATTTTCTCTGCCTCGTGATGACTGGGTGTTGTGTGCTGTCCATAGGTTAGTTAGGTTTAAGTAGTTCTAAGTTCTAGGGGACTGATGACCATAGCTGTTAAGTGCCATAGTGCTCAGAGCCATTTTTTTTCTTTTCCCAGTTCAGAACACGCGCTCTCTGTCAAATCCCTCCTGCAGTAGCCTGGGAGTTTGTAGTTGTATAAAATAGGATGTTTTTCCGTTTCCCGTACAAAGCCAATGTTTTCAACCTGCTCATTCATGTTCGAATTGAGCTGTGTTCAAGGACACGGCACAAATCAGGTCGCTGCCAACTGTTTGGTACCCGTTGCAAAGGATTTGCTGGCGACTTACTCTACAGTCAGGCAGTCTGCGGAGCCCAGGTAGTAATTCTCAGTCGACTGGTTACCAACGGGTTACATTTGAGTCGCTCCGTTTATGGAGGGCCTTAAAGCTGTTGATTTGATAGTTAAGCTTGTTTTATCCAGTAAAAAGCATTTGTTGCTCAGAAATGAGCAGCCCGACTTTTAAGCGCAGTTAACAGAAGTCACTAATGCAGAAGTACTGTATTTTTTAAAAACGTAAAATATTATCGTTGACTTCACAGTGTATCCTATCCTTTCTATCCTTGGTAATTAAGATCCACTCCAGGTACAAAATCAATAGAGACTACACGACAGCGCTACAAACTTGAATCTCACTGCTCAAGCACAATGGTGTTCCTATATGAGGTAAAAGGTCTTACCTGTGTAATGCCACAGTGTAAGAGTACATTGAACGAATATCTACTGGAAAACTTTTTCATTCTCTTGATGACTTTTTTAGTGTGAATGTATCTCTGTTGTAGCTTAGGAATGACACACTTTACATGTACACTGAAGCGCCAAAGAAACTGGTATATAGGCATGTGTATTCAAGTAAAGAGATATATAAACAGGCAGAATATAGCGCTGCGGTTTGCAACGCCTACATAAGACAAGTGTCTGGCGTAATTGTTTGATCGTTACTGCTGCTACAATTGCAGGTTATCGAGATTTAAGTGAATTTGAACATGATGTTATAGTCGGTGCATGAGCGATGGGGCACGGCATCTCCGAGGTAGCGAAGAAGTGGGGATTTTCCCGTACGACCATTTCACGAGTGTACTGTGAATATCTCGAATCCGGTAAAACGTCAAATCTCCAACACGCTGCGGCCGGAACAAGATCGTGCAAGACCGGGACAAACGACGACTGAAGAGAATCGTTCAACATGGCAGAAGTTCAACCCCTCCGCAAATTGCTGCAGATTTCTGTGCTGGGCCATCAAGTGTCAGCATACGAACCATTCAACAAAACATATCGATATGAGCTTTCGAAGCCGAAGGTCCACTCGTGTACCGTTGTTGACAGCGCGATACAAAGCTTTACGCCTCGCCTGGGCCCGTCAACGCCGACATTGGACTGTTAATGACTGGAGGCACGTTGCCTGGTCGGACGAGTCTCGTTTCAAATTGTACCGACCGGATGAACGTGTACGGGTATGGAGACAACCTCATGAATCCATGGACCCCTGCATGTCAGCAGAGGACTGTTCAAGCTGGTGGGGGCTTTGTAATGGTGTGGCGGGTGAGCAGTTGGAGTGATATGGGACCCCTGATACGTCTAGATACGACTCTGACAGGCGACACGTACGTAAGCATCGTGTCTGATCACCTGCATCCATTCATGCTCATTGTGCATTCCGACGGACTTGAGCAATTCCAGCAGGACACATCCAGAATTGCTACAGAGTGGCTCCAGGAACACTCTTCTCAGTTTAAACACTTCCGCTGGCCACCAACACCCCATACATCAAATGTATTGAGCATATCTGGGATGCCTTGCAACATTCTGTTCTGAAGAGATGTCAACCGACTCGTACTCTTACGGATTTACGGACAGCCCTGCAAGATTCATGGTGTCAGTTCCCTCCAGCACTACTTCAGACATTAGTCGAGTCCATGCCACGTCGTATTGCGGCACTTCTGCGTGCTCGCGGGGACCCTACACGATATTAGGCAGGTGTACCAGTTTCTTTGGCTTTCAGCGTAGTATTTATTATTACCACTTCGTAAAGGAATATTACAGCCCATCTTATCACTGAAATTGTTTTAGCTCAGTTTAAGGATGTACTTTCATTTTAGCAATTGGATACTTATAATGTCCAATTACTGTAATTTATGTATTTATTTTTTTGTTCTTCCGTTCCGCTGTAGTAAATGTCCAAGTTTGTTACTATTAGCATATTTTATTCTTGTAAACATGTTACGTTACAGTTTTAAATTATCATATTCAGTTACTGTTGACATGTATGATTACAGTATTTCTATTTCTAATATTATTTTGTACTTTGTTAAACATGACTCGTTCCATAGCCAAATAATTCTTTTGTTTGCTAAATCAACAGAACAGGAATAAATAAATAAAAAAAACACAAATAAAAATAAACATCACTGAAAATTCTCGTCTTACGTAACCAGCCATGAATAAAAATTTAAAGTTGTCTAGCTAGAAGTGTTCAGTTGAAATCATTATCTTTAGCTGATTTGATTAGTTTCTGCACTCTTTAGCGGGTTAAATGCACTCTCCTTCGTTCGCTCATCGCTCGTTGGCTGTCGTTTTATGGTCGCAGCTATATAGCAGTGCGTTTCCGATTTATAAGTTATTTGGAAAATTAAGCTTCATTTGATGTCACTTTGACATGATTGGCCGGATGATTTTCTTCACCCTGTGTACTATATGCGCACTGCAGATTGGTACTTCTTCTTCTTGCGGGACTTGCTCAGATTGGTGGAATAGACAAAACACCAGGCAACAGACTCAACGTCTTTCAGGTGATTAACACTCAGCTGTGATGGTATTTTTAAGTTGCACTGACATGGTTCAGGGGTGATACAGATCCCAAAAATGATTAATCAAAATGAAATCGACAAACATCGGAAAAGTTATTCACTGCATGAAATGTGGTAAAAATATACAATATAAGTTCTGACTAGACTAGACAGTTGCAGTTTTCACATACAAAATCAACATGCTGGATACAAATATATATTTCGCATCGGTTTTTAGGTTTTCCTATCAGTACGAGTCGGACAAACTTCACATCTTGATTTTCTTTGAAGCTTTCCTATCCCTAAAGAAATTGGTACTGATTTCTTGAAAGACCCGAAGAAGCTGTGCTAATTTTATTCTTCCCATATGTTGCTGAACAAGATCTTTCAGAGCTATTACCCGAATTTTCTGAGCGCTTCAGAATATTGACTCTGATTGCCCCAGCAAGTAATATTACCATTGGCTATCTTCTGATTTTTTTCTTTTTTAATATTCAATAATTACTGCAAAGCTGACCCAATCTGTAAACCACGCACTTAGGGTTTTAGTCATTTAGCATGCATGATTTCTTATTTTCTCATGTCATCTCTTAATCGTGGTGCACCATTGATAGCAATACCACTGTCCAATTTCGTTTAGGAACTTTGAAGCAGGATGCCATATTGTCCGCATGGCCAAAAAATACTATACCCACAGAAAGTTTGCAGATGTATTTAAATTCTAACTACAAATACATTTCATTAAGGGTTAAACTGTCTTCTGTCGTTCCATCGACGATGTCCACCTAAACTGTTCTTGTTTGTTAGCACCTTTGAATGACAGAATACAGGGTGTTCAAGAATTCCTTACTCAAAATGACTCAGCAAGTAATATTACCATTGGCTATCTTCTGATTTCTTTCATTTTTAACATTCAATAATTACTGCAAAACTGACCCAGGCTGTAAACCACGCACTTACGGTTTTAATCATTTAGCATGCATGATTTGCCATTTTCTCATGTCATCTCTTGATCGTGGTGCACCATTGATAGAAATACTACTGTCCAATTTCGTTTAGGAACTTTGGAGCAGAATGCCATATTGTCCACATGGCCAAAAAATGCTATACCCACAGAATGTTTGCAGGTATATTTAAATTCCAGCTGCAAATACATTTCATTAGGGGTTAAATTGTCTTCTGTCGTTCCGTCGACAATGTCCACCTAAACTGTTCTTGTTCGTTTGCACCTCTCAGTGACAGAATACAGGGTGTTCAAGAATTCCGTGCTCAAATGGCTCTGAGCACTATGGGACTCAACATCTTAGGTCATAAGTCCCCTAGAACTTAGAACTACTTAAACCTAACTAACCTAAGGACATCACACACACCCATGCCCGAGGCAGGATTCGAACCTGCGACCGTAGCAGTCCCGCGGTTCCGGACTGCAGCGCCAGAACCGCTAGACCACCGCGGCCGGCAATTCCGTGCTCAAAATGAGATATATTACGTCAAAGGCAACAACAAATACATTTCGTTAAGCAACCGGATATCGGAAACCCACACTGAGTGAGCTCTAAGCATGGGTAAGTAAAGAGACAAACAAAAAAGTACGTCTTTCAAGCATCGTTACACCAACGTTGATGTGAGATAGGTAGTATTGTTGTAATGATGTTCGCACTGATTCAGTAAACAGCGGACAGCTCTGCAGTGCCTGCTTGATGGTCGCAGAAGATTTACTTGGAACATTGCACATGCCGAGAGAACTGCAAAACAACGCATCCTATTAGACTTTTTTCTACATATACGTCAATATCTTCATCCAAACTCACAAATCCTTTCTCTGCGACTACACGAAAGCCAAGTAAATGCGTTCTACTCCTGTAGACTTCGATGAGGAATTTCATTGATGGAAAAAAAAATCGCAGCACCACTTTCGCCCCAATAGCATAAGATGACGATAGTAGCGGACTATGAGGATGCAAGTCAGGTTTGCTTTAATACACGCTGTAACGGTCGTGGGCGTTATTTGCCTTTGTGATTTGATGTAGTGAGCTACTTTTACTCAAGGATGCATTTAAGGCTACAAAAAAGCCATTATCGACACCTCACTGAGTGTAAACGAGGTCGTGTAATAGAGCTACGAGAGGCTGGATGTTCCTTCTGCGATACTGCAAAAAGACTTGGAAGGAATATGGCCACTGTACATGATTGCGGGCAGCGGTGGTCACGGGAATGTACGATCGCAAGATGACTGGACTTCTGGCAGTCACGTGGCGCTACTGAGACGGAAGACCATTGTGTTCGGCGTATGGCTTTGGCGCTTCGTACCGCATCTCCAGCAGCAATTTAAGCCGCAGTTGGGATCACAATGACAGAACGGACTGTTAAAAACTGGTTACTTCAAGGACAGCTCCGAGCCAGGCGCCCCGTAGCGTGCATTCCACTGACCCCAAACCAACGCCATCTGTGACTACAGTGGCGTCCAGCGAGAGCTCATTGTAGGGCAGGCTGGAGGTCTGTTATGTTTTCCGATGAGAGGTAGTTCTGCATGGGTGCGAGTGATGGCCGTATGTTGGTTAGAAGGAGGCCAGTTGAAGGCCTGCAACCAGCCCATCTGCGTGCTAGACACACTGGACCTAAGCCTGGAGTGCGATTTCTTATGACAGCAGGAACACACTCGTGGTTGTCCAACGCACCCTGACTGCAAATCTGTACGTCATCTGGTGATTCGACCTGTTGTGTTGCCATTCACGAACAGCGTTTCAGGGTGTGTTTTCCAATAGGACAACGCTCGCTCACTATCGCTGTTTTAATCCAACATGCTATACAGTATGTCTTGGCCTACTTGATCACGAGGTCTGTCTGCAATCGAGCACATATGGGACACCGTCGGAGGACAATTCCAGCGTCATCCACAACCAACATTAATCGTCCCTGTACTAACCGACAATGCAACAGGCATGGAACTCCATCCCACAAACTGACATCCGGCATCTTTACTATGCAATGCATCAACGTTTGCATGCAACATTCTGGGGATTACACCGGTTATTAATGTGCCAGAATTTCATAATTGCAATGGCTTGCATCGCTCTAATATTAACCTGTGATGTTGCAATTCACTACTGGCCATTAAAATTGCTACACCAAAAAGAAATGCAGATGATAAACGGGTATTCATTGGACAAATATATTATACTAAAACTGACATGTGATTACATCTTCACGCAATTTGGGTTCGTAGATCCTGAGAAATCAGTACCCAGAACAACCACCTCTGGCCTTGATACGCCTGGGCATTGAGTCAAACAGAGATTGGATGGCGTGTACAGGTACAGCTCCCCATGCAGTTTCAACACGATACCATAGTTCATCAAGAGTAGTGACTGGCGTATTGTGACGAGCGAGTTGCTCGGCCACCATTGACCAGACGTTTTGAATCGGTGAGAGATCTGGAGAATGTGCTGGCCAGGGCAGCAGTCGAACATTTTCTGTATCCAGAAAGGCCCGTACAGGACCTGCAACATGCGGTCGTGCATTATCCTGCTGAAATGTAGGGTTTCGCAGGGATCGAATGAGAGGCAAAGCCACGGGTCGTAACACATCTGAAATGTAACGTCCACTGTTCAAAGTGCCGTCAATGCGAACAAGAGGTGACCGAGACGTGTAACCAATGGCACCCCATACCATCACGCCGGGTGATACGCCAGTATGGCGATGACGAATACACGCTTCCAAAGTGCGTTCACCGCGATGTCACCAAACACGGATGCGACCATCATGATGCTCTAAACAAAACCTGGATTCATCCGAAAAAATGACGTTTTGCCATTCGTGCACCCAGGCTCGTCGTTGAGTACACCATCGCAGGCGCTTCTGTCTGTGATGCTGCGTCAAGGGTAACCGCAGCCACGGTCCCCGAACTCATAGTCCATGCTGCTGCAAACGTCGTCGAACTGTTCGTGCAGATGATTGTTGTCTTCCAAACGTCCCCATCTGTTGACTCAGGGATCGAGATGTGGCTGCACGATCCGTTACAGCCATGCGGATAGATGCCTGCCATCTCGACTGCTAGTGATACGAGGCCGTTGGGATCCAGCACGGCGTTCGGTATTACCCTCCTGAACCCACCGATTCCATATTCTGCTGACAGTCACTGGATGTCGACCAACGCGAGCAGCAATGTCGCGATACGATAAACCGCAATCGCGATATGCTACAATCCGACCTTTAACAAAGTCGGAAACGTGATGGTATGCATTTCTCCTCCTTACACGAGGCATCACAATAACGTTTCATCAGGCAACGCCGGTCAACTGCTGTTTGTGTATGAGAAATCGGTTGGAAACTTTCCTCATGTCAGCACGTTGTAGGTGTCGCAAGCGCCGCCAGCCTTGTGTAAATGCTCTGAAAAGCTAATCATTTGCATATCACAGCATCTTTTTCCTGTCGGTTAAATTTCGCGTCTGTAGTACGTATCTTCGCGGTGTAGCAATTTTAATGGCCAATGGTGTATAATCACTTAAATGTGTTACACAGAAAAATTTCATAATTATTATTTGGTGTTGCGACTTTTTTTCCGTCAGTGAAGTTGCAGGAGTTCTTGCAGCATAATACACGTACAGAACAGGTCACTCATTTTCCATCGCAAGCGGGACGCCCAACTATATTAATACCTGCTCTGCGCATGTTGATCATTTATTAGCATTGATCCGAACAATAAGGGACTGAAACACATTGTTTTATTTTTAGTCACAACCAGGACATGCCGGATACTCCGCACGGACACTTGGTTGCTTAAAGTAATATAAATGTTGTTTTCTCTGGCATAGTAACTGTCAGGCCGACCGCACATGGAGAGACTGAAGGGAACGCAAAGGGTAGGCGTTCTACGTCGGCAAACTGTTGCCGACTGGCTGACAACTCAGTTCCGCACACAGGCAACTCAAAAATGAGGAAAAGTGAGGAACTGCAGTTGCCGCGTGCGAGCGTCGAGGACAGCAAGAATTGTTTGTCGCACCCGACCATCATCTGGTTACACTCGGCATATCGAGCACAGAGGAAGTAGTGGTTCTCTATTATTATTACACACGAATAAGAAAACGAAGAAAATTCTGGATACATCCATACATTCAAAGAAGTATAAACTGCTGGCTGTATGTAGCAGCCAAGGATCTGTACCAGACAGATACAAAATTCATTGCTTTGAATAACACGACTAAACAGTGCTACAGTGATTTGGCACAGTTGACTTCTCCGGCCATAACCCGATGTAACTTTTTATTTTGAAAACCCAAACATCTTGATATTTATATGCACGAAAATCTGTGATGGTGGTTTGTGCAGAGTACACTACGTATGCAATATGAAATTTTTCTCCCACTTCGCACCCCACTATCTCCATAAAATCTCTCCTGCAATAGCCTGGGAGCTTGTAGTTGCATAAAATAGGATGTTATCTCCACTTCCCGTACAAACCTAATGTTCAGAACCTGCTCGTTCACCTTCAGATTAAACCAGTGCAGAGCTGTGTTCGTCGACACGATGCAACTCAGGCCATTGCCAACGCTGACGCCGAGTAGCCGGAAATTCGTTGGCAATGTGTTGCAAGCGATGTGCTGGTGAATTAAGGTGGATTCACACACGACGGAACGTCACCGTCACGTCCGTCGCATCAAAAGGTTCTCCTCTGTGGTCCAAATAGCGGCATTCACACAAGCCGTCAACGGAAGGTCATCGACACGTCATGTCATGTCAGCGTCACGTCAGGGTTTCGCGGGAAGAATGTTTCGTTGGGCCATTGAAGGAGCCACGTGATATTTCCCTATTTCTGCCGGCAAGTGCAGCTCCATATTTGTTTTGTTCAGTTAAGCAAAACGGTACATGTAGACAAACGTTAAACCATGAGCTTCTGCCATGGTGATACTGGACGCCTAAATCTTGGAATTTCTCATCGTAATTTTTATTTGTATCTTTCTTAACAGACAAAAAAAACTATTATTTACACACTCTGAAATATTTATACGACGATGACTACTCCTATTCCAGCTCCTTGCAAAGAGTGTCGAGCTTTCCTTCACTGTCTCGATTATTTAACATAGACTCTTTTTGCTTGCTAATCCTGTTCCTCAACATTAAGTGCAACAGTAATGATAACAAGCTGCTTTCAACTAAATTTCGGCCTTTTACGATGATCTACCACGAACTACGAAATAGCGCCTCTGTTGGGTATTTTATGGACCAGCTGTAACATCACGACGTTTTTTCGACGATGACGTGCCGTGTAGTGTCAATGCTGGTTCCTCTGACCGTCGAAGCTCTAAAACGTGATGCTTATGTGACGACGACGTTCCAATAAGTGTGAATCCACCTTTACTCTGCAGCCGCGCTATTTGCCAGGCCCTACCGTTACAAACTCATGTCGGCAACGAGTTGCTTTTGAGTCGCTCCGTTTGCGAAAAGCCTCCGTTTGGGGATTGAATTTTTGAACGCTCTGTATATTCGTGGGAAATATAGTGGTATACTATGTAGCAGCGAGGATAGTGGTAGATCATAACTGTGTGACAGCCCGAAAGTTGGCCCAGTATTCCTACTTTTCGTTAGCTGCATCACCGCTGTTTTACTGATCTACAGAGCTCCGGGCTGAAGTTGTGGTGCAGTCACTACCAGGGAAAATTTTGTGAAAACTAGATCCCAAAAATTGCATGTTAGAGGCAATCTCTTAACTCTAAAATAATTCGACATTTAAGATTTATTATTTAATGGCATGAAACTTTACTGTACAAGTTACGACTTACGGACCAGATAATTAAATCACGAACAGAATTTTCGTGTGGCATTTTCTCTTCTAATTTCCCTTCCTGTTAAGGGAATTTGTTTCGTAGCTTATGATTGCATCTGCTGACCTAGTCGTTAGCGTCTTTGCCACTTCGATTCCTGGCCGAGTCGGAGATTTTCTTTGCCGGAGGATTCGGTGCTCATGGTGCCCCAATCATTTCATCTTAAAGATGAAATCATAAAGACACGCAAGTCGCCGGAGTGGCGTCAAATAGAAACACTTGCGCCATTAGGCCCAACATCCTCAGACTATGTCTGTCACATTGTTATTCGCCTACAACGACGGGTATAGCCGCCACGGAAGTTCTACGACGGTGGTTTGAAAAGTTCCCGGAACGGAATAGAAAAAAGTACTTACACCACTGAAACTTTTTATTTTCCAATGTAGTCTCGTTGCAGATTAATGCACTTGGTCCCACGATGCTCCGCGCCTTGATCTCATCTCGAAAATGTGTTACCTCCAAGCCTGCAAAATATTGTCAACTCCGGCTATCAAGTCTTCGTTTGAAATGAATCTTCTTCTACCAAGAAAAATTTTCAGTTTTGGGCAGAGATGGAAGCCTGACAGAGTCATATCAGGTGAATAAGGCGGGTGTCGCAACAATTCATACCTTAGTTCGTGTAATTTTGCACGGCGACGGCACGTGTGTGCAGGCTCGCATAGTCTTGATGGAAGATGACTTTCTTCCTTGCTAAACCTGGCCTTTTTTCGCATATCTTTTGTTGCAGTTTGTCCAGGAGGTTGGCATAGTATTCTCCAATAATTGTTTGCCCGGTTGGGAGATAATCTACAAACAGAATCCCCTTTGCATCCCAGAACACTGATGCCATTACCTTTCCCGCCGAAGGAATTGTCTTTGCTTTCTTTGGTGGCGGAGAATCAGCATGTTTCCACTGCTTTGACTGTTGTTTTGTGTCTGGGGTATAGTAGTGCACCCAAGTTTCATCTATGGTCACAAAATGGCGCAAAAATTTTTTATTTCTCCTAAAACGGGCGAAACATTGTTCCGATATGTCCATTCTCATGTGTTTTTGATCCAGCGTGAAAAGTCGCGGCACCTATCTTGCAGATATTTTTTTCATTTCTAATTCTTCAGTTAAAATGTAATATACCCTTTCAAATGACATCTGGCAAGCGTGAACAATTTCTCGCACTTTCAATCGGCTATCCTCCATGATCATTTTGTGCACTTTTGCAATGATTTCTGGAGTAGTGACACATCTTGGCCGCCCACTTCGTGGATCATCGTCTAAACCCGCCCCACCGTATTTAAATTCATTCGCCCACTTCGCAATAATTGAATATGAAGGAGCGAAGTCTCCCAGTGTATTGTGGAAATCGGCATAATATCCTTTGCTTTCATACCTTTTTTACGAATTACTTAATTACTGCTCGAATCTCAATTTTCTCCATCTTTGCAAATCACTACGCGGGAACAACAGCAGAACCACATCACGGCCGAAGCTCTTTTCCAAGAGCACTGACAGGACACGTGTTTCCAGGCAACAGTCCAATGGATATCACGTGAACAACTCGTTGCTCTAGCGCTGACCTCTCGTGGTGATTCCGAGAACTTTTCAAACCACCCTCGTATATAGGGTGGTTACAATTAAGCTTCCGCTACTTGAGCTAGTGTAGATGGAGCACCATTCACCGTATGGGTACTCAACTTCATAGGAATGATGCTCAGATCGTGCACTGCACGATTTGCGGTGGTAAGCGTAAGGCTAAGAGCAAATTGAGACGCGTATAGCACGTGTGGAGTGACATTACAGCACGACGCTCACGTTCCGCACGTACCGCGCAGATCCTGCGCATATTGAGATACGCACACAAACTTTGACCGCGGCAGTTGGCAACGCGCTGCGCTGGCAGAATTGAAGAGCGCAACCTGTAATCTTCCTTAAATGATTTTGAAGAAACTATTCGGTGAAAATGTTTCACATATTTAAACAAGATACCTTATAAAATTCGAAAAGTCTGCTCTGAACAATAGCGGTCGGTATGATTTTGCGTTTCGTGCATATTACACCATATGTTGCTGCGTATGAATTTAGCTAACATATTGAATTTTTCTTTAGACTTGCGAGGAGGTCTCTATCTGTCTCCGAACTCGAGAAAATGGACCGTATGTAGCGCTTTCACTTCCGATCGCAAGCCTACGAGTATGAAATATTCGTAATATCCCTCATATCTCCTGAACGGTTCGAGACATCGAAACGAGATTTTGATGAATGATAGCACACAAGGAGGAGAGTATTTTGCCAATACGTAAACACACAGAACTTTCTGATCTATAGCGATATATCAAGTGTTATACTTTTTATTTTATTGTATTTTTTCCGGCATATCGACAAGCGCCGGCACGAAGATGAACACAAGAGCCCCAGAGAAGGCTGTGAGACGACGTCAGCCGATACCCCCTGACTAGGACCGCACCACGACAGGAGCAGCCTTTTTAGTGATCCATATCCATTGCTTTGGTCCCATAGAACTTACCACAAATTTCCAATTTTTTGTAACAGATCGTAGAGATACGCCAGCTTAATAGGCAGCAAGTAGATAACCTTGTTTTACTTTCCTGCCTTGCTTCTCGATCACATGATTTTATAATATTCCTTATTTCCTTACTCACTGTCCTCATGATGAATCGCCTATCCCTCCTTACGATCTGAAGAAAACTATACAGATGTAAGTAACTGGAAGCTATGATGTACCAACGAAAACAGATGGAAGCTCTTACACGGCGAAAAACGAAACAGAACTCAATGATAATAAAATTCATTATACTGTAAGGCTGTGTTTTTCGTTTGGGCGTTACTTCCATTGCCCATATGCGCCATGCCTAAGTGAGCATGCCTGCTATCCCGCTCACCGCTTGACCCTTCTCATAATGCTAGCATGCGGCGCGAGAGTGTGCCACAACCACAACGCCGCGCGACCTGGCGCAGGCACACAGATTCGCGTCCCCATCGTGTGGCGTACCAATTTGCGCGGTCCCTTTTGAGCCTGTGAAGAAGTTAACAAAACTGCGTGCTGCCTTGAGCCGCGCCCACAAGCGCTATACGCGTCTCTATGCGCGCCGAGCGTTTAGCGTCATGGCCTGCCCTTTGGTGCCGCTAGAGCTACGGCGACGATGTTTGAAACATAAGCATCAGTGTGCATTACAACTGCTGACAGTCAACGTGGGTCTGGACAAGGTGAGCAACGCTTTACTCGTGAAGCTGGTTTATCAAAATAGCAACAATATTGCTACTGCTCCTCGCGAGTATCGACGCATTAATCATAACAATATCAAAGCATGTTACATAACACGTACTACTGGGAGAGGGGGGGGGGGGGGGAGTTTCTTTATGCACACTACAAAAAAAAATCAAATTAAAAAAAAGTTTCATTAATTATTATTAACTTATATTACCAATATCCTTTTTCCATAGGTTCTGATGTATAAGTGTTGTACAGAACCTGAAAATGTCTTTTATCAAAATCTCAGCAATACCGGGGGGGGGGGGGGGGGGGGGGGGGGAGGGGGGGGAGTTTCTTTATGCACAGTACAAAAAAATCAAATTAAAAAAAAACCGAATTTCATTAATTATTATTAACTTTCATTGCCAATATCCTTTTTCATAGGTTCTGATGTATAAGTATTGTACAGAACCTGAAAATGTCTTTTATCACAATCTTAGCAATACCAACGTATTTTTCATAATGTGTACACAGACACAAGGGGTACTTATCGCCACCACTAAAAATTAAAAAAAAGAAACCATATTCTTTAATTGACGTTGAATTTTATTCACAACACACTTTTTAAAGACATTTAAATGTGTAAGAAGTGTCCTGAAATCGAAAATTTGAGTATGACGTTTCTTGCGAAAAGCCGCAATCACGGCTAATCCTCAAGTTTTTTGGTTACGTTTTACTGAAAAATTCAAAACAATTACAGAACCTGGTTTCAGAAATCATTCAAAACAATAATATTTTTTTTTAATTTTAAAATATAAATCACTTGACAAGAACACAATATTTTCAAAAGGTGGACCTAAAGTGCTCCACGCCCCCCCCCCCCCCCCTCCTGGTATTGCAAGATCCTCTTTCCGCATCAGGGTTGGACAACATGATTCGGAAGTCCGAATTAAATACGGATTTGACAATAATGGGAGACGCTGACGGCCAATTGCGCCACAAACTGTTGAAGAAGTTAATAAATGGTTCAAATGGCTCTGAGCACTATGGGACTCAACTGCTGTGGTCATAAGTCCCCTAGAACTTAGAACTACTTAAACCTAACTAACCTAAGGACAGCACACAACACCCAGCCATCACGAGGCAGAGAAAATCCCTGACCCCGCCGGGAATCGAACCCGGGAACCCGGGCGTGGGAAGCGAGAACGCTACCGCACGACCACGAGATGCGGGCCGAAGAAGTTAATATTACCATAGTTGAGAATGCTGGACACAATGTGCGACCTTCAAGCGGTGCACGAACTATGTCACGACAGCTGAACATTCCATGGTCCAGCGTTCGAAAAGTGCTGTGAACAATAATTGCGAAATGATATCGGCCGGCCGTGGTGGCCGAGCGGTTCTAGGCGCTTCAGTCCGGAACCGCGCGACTGCTACGGTCGCAGGTTCGAATCCTGCCTCGGGCGTGGATGTGTGTTATGTTCTTAGGTTAGTTAGGTTTAAGTAGTTCTAAGTCTAGGGGACTGGTGACCTCAGATGTTAAGTCCCATAGTGCTCAGAGCCATTTGAACCATTTTGAAATGATATCTATAGTGCATCCCACGCTGTCGTGGGCACAGATGGTTGTCACACTGAGCAACGTTTGTAATCTGAAATGTAAACATGGTATGCAATTACCAAATGTTATCCTCTCATGTAGTAGTTAAAATGTGTTACTTCTAACAGTTTATTCGTTATTTCTCTTCCACAAGTCCTTACAGTGTCATACGATGACTCGTTTTTCCTGGGGGCCCTTTCAAGTAGCAAAAGTTTAATTATAACCATCCTATATACTGCGCTAAAATGACGGGTACGGATATGTTGTCAATTTTTTGAGTCGTTTCTATTTGCCAGCAATACAGTTACTACTACCAAAAACAATTTTCAATTTCAATAATTTCTTATTTAAAAATCGTATTTGCTTGACTTTTGAATTTCCTGCTAAAACGATCGCTGAAATGCCTGACCTTGCCATGGCACGACGAGTCAATAAACCACCAGTTACACACTATACATCCTTCTACGACATCTTGCATGTTTCCCGCACATCTAGCTAACGAGCACAGTGATACAAAAGTGGTTTCCCCTAGCTTCAAGAGTTCAAGAATCTGCTTCTGGCGACAGGAAGTTAGGAAAATTAAGAATCATAGTTTGAATGAGGTAGAGTATGGAAGAAATAGGCTTTCCAAAAAAGCCAGCTTACTTTAAACTGCCACAATTCCGTTAGCTGCTCTGATAAAAGTCTAAACGATTCTGCTAGTTGAAGTACATGCATTTACCCGGCTGCCATTGTGAATTTGACGCAAGGAATGGCGCCCATAGTTGGGGGCAAGAGGAGGGGGGGATCCTCCCTCCCCCCCCCCCCCAAAGTGGGACAGGAAAGGTACAGGATAGTCAGGTGGTTTTCTTTCAAGGAAAGATTTAATGTCGATATTACGCAGGTTTTCAACAGGGTAGGAACTGTAACCTTTTTATACCGACGTACAAGTCGCCATTCGTCTTTCAATATATTAAAAATACACCATACCCCCCAGGTCTAGGCCGGCTGCTATGGCCGAGTGGTTCTAGGCGCTTCAGTCCGGAACCGCGATATTGCTACGGTCGCAGGTTCGAATCCCACCTCGGGCATGGATGTGTGTGATGCCTCACGTACTGTTCTGAGACACCTCAGCAGACGATATGGTGAAAGATGGATAGGCCGATGTGTTCCAATTGCGTGGGTGCCGCGGTCACCGCATTTAACTCCTATGGGCTTCTTCTTGTGGGGTCGTACGCAGAGTATAATTTATGAAATTCCTGAAGAGACAGAGGAAGATTTGCTGGCGCGGGATGGGATGGAGTGTATGTACCAGAACATGCTTCGTACGGACCATATCTGTACCAGCGTTGGTGGTCGCCACATCGAGCCGATGTTGTAATACATCAGTACTGTTCTGCACGTATAGGTTGCTGGGTTCTTTCTTATTTTGGAATAATGTAAACATGTAATGTTTAAGTTTTAATACAAACAAATTTTTTTAAGCTATAAGTGGCTGTTTCATTATGTTTCATTTCAAATTGTACTGCATCACGCCTAATTCAATTCCTCAAGCAGAAGTGAATGAGATAAACATCTGAATTGAAAACGTCGTAGGACGGTAAAGGATCGTTTCCGGACGTGGGTTCCTATTCAAAATATTATGTGCTCACTCCCCTCTAGATAAAACTAAATTAGTGACTGGGTTGAGGATTTCTTGGTGGGGACGACGCAGCACGCTATCTTGGATGGAGAGCCATCGCCAGAAGTAGAAGTAACATCATGCGTGCTCCAGGGAAGTGTGTTACGTCCCCTTATTGTTCATGTAGTGTAGCATATTCCGATGAAACAGGTAATATTAGTAATAATCCTAGACTTTTCGCAGATGCTGCAGTTATCTAGAATGAAGTATTGTCTGAAAAAAGCTGCAGAAATATTAATCTAGATCTTGGTAAGATTTCAAAGTGGTGCAGATACTGGCAACTTGCTTTAAATGCACAGAAATAAAAAATTATGCGCTTCGAAAACGAAAAAAAGAACAAAAAACACCGTAATGTTCTATGACAACAACGTCAACGATTCACAATTAGAATCATTCAACTCAACAAATACCTGGGTGTAACAATTTGTATGGATGTGAAATGGAACAATTACATCTCACTAGCAGTTAACGCAAGTAGCAGACCCGTTCACTGGCAGGACACTGGGAAAATGCAGTCAGTTTACAAGGAGAACTGGTTACAAATCACTTCTGTGGCATATCTTAAGATACTGCAAAAGTGTGCGGTACCCATACGAAATAGGACTAACAGGGGATATCGAACATACACAAAGAAGGGCGACACATATGGTCACAGGTTTGTTTGACACATATGATTGTGTCATGGAAATGTTGAGAAACCTGAATTGGAAGACCCCTGGTGGCTGACGCCAGTTATCCCAGGGAAAACCTACTTACGGAATTTGAAGAACAAATATTAAATGAGGAATCTGAAGATATTCTTCAGCCCATTAGGTATCGCTCCCGTAAGGGCTGTGGGCAAGATCAGAGTAATCACAGCACGCACAGAAGTACTTAGGCAGTCATTCTTCCCGAGCTCCATCGTGATTCGATTGAAACGAGAAGAAAGTCTGAGTGGTATCACCTCTGACGTAAACTTCACACTGGTTTGCAGAGTATGTATGTAGACGCAGATATGGACATTGCGCTGTTGAGTAAATAGATTGCACTCGGGTTATTTTCAGCCGTCTTTTCTCGACGCATATTGTAATTTTATCATTTAAAATCATACCGTACATCGATGTACATGATGAGATGCAGTTTTTATTCAAATAAGAAAATATGATACTGCGAGTTTTGGAAAATACACACACCAAAAAAGTTTTGCATCATCCCGGTTCCCAAAACTGCTGAAGATAGACGTTGATTGTGGATATTGTATCACAGACACAGTCCCTTTGACTGTTCAGAGATGTCGCTAAACCCACCCAAAGATATAAACAACCATGTATGAGCAGCGCCTATTAGACACAGGGGGTCCGACAGCCGATCAGTTCCAGTCATTCCACCAGGAAGGAGGTACACGGCTCGTGTTGTCTGTAGTTCAACCATGCCTAAACGGTCAATACTGCGGTTCGATCGCGTCCGCATTGTTACTTTGTGCCAGGAACGGCTCTCAACAATGGAAGTGTCCAGGTATCTCGGAGTGAACCAAAGCGATGTTGTTCGGACATGGAGGAAATACAGAGAGACAGGAACTGTCAATGACATGCCTCGCTCAGGCCGCCTAAGGGCTACTACTGCAGTGGATGACCGCTACCTACGAGTTATGGCTCGGAGGAACCCTGACAGCAACGCCACCAGGTTGAATAATGCTTTTCGTGCAGCCACAGGACGTCGTGATACGACTCAAACTGCGCGCAATAGACTCCATGATGCGCAGCTTCACTTCCGACGGCCATGGTGAGGTCCATCTTTAAAACCATGACACCATGCAGCGCGGTACAGATGGGTCCAACAACATGCCGAATGGACCGCTCATGATTGGCATCACGTTCTCTCCACCGATGAGTGTCGCATATGCCTTCAACCCGACAATCGTCGGAGACGTGTTTGGAGGCACCCGGTCAGTCTGAATGCCTTAAACACACGGTCCAGCGAGTGCAGCAAGGTGGAGGTTCCCTGCTGTTTTGGGGTGGCATTATGTGGGGCCGACGTACACCACTAGTGGTCATGGAAGGCGCCGCAACAGCTGTACGATACGTGGAAGCCATTCTCCGACCGATTGTGCAACCATATCGGCAGCATATTGGCAAGGCGTTCGTCTTCATGGACGACAATTTGCGCCCGCATCGTGCACATCTCGTGATTGACTTCCTTCAGGATAACGATATCGCTCGACTACAGTGGCCGGTATGTTCTCCAGTCATGAACCCTATCGAACATGCCTGGGATAGATTGAAAAGGGCTTTTTATGGACGACGTGACCCACCAACCACTCCGAGGGATCAACGCCGAATCGCCGTTGAGGAGTGGGACCTTGATGAAATTGTGGGTAGTATGCAACGACGAATACAAGCAAGCATCAATGCAAGAGGACGTGCTACTGGGTATTTGAGGTACCGGTGTGTACAGCAATCTGGACTACCACCTCTGAAGGTCTCGCTGTATGGTGGTACAACATGCAATGTGTGGCTTTCATGAGCAATGAAAAGGGCGGAAACGATGATTATGTTGACCTCTATTCCAATTTTCTGTACAGTCCCGGAACTCTCGGGACTGAGGTGATGCGAAGCTTTTTTTGGGGTGTGTATAATTAGTAAAAAAAAGGTAGTCACTAAACATAATAACATCTTCGACAAAAGAAAGCGGGGAAATGGGATTGAATTGTACTATGAAATGATCGCCCGAAAAGCATTTAAAATAATAATACTTTTGCAACCTGTTGTGTTGTTGAGTATGAACGATTATTTTAGAAAACTTGATTTGCGGGAAAAACATACAGCAAAATCTGTAAAGACACAGTAAGTAATAACGTTATAATACCAGACATCTTACGCTATGAACAGTGTCACGTGGCAGCAGGCAAAGCTGTCCAATTAATTATAACTACGTTCTGACCGTTCAGCGCTCATATTTCCTAGAGAATAAAGGTATTCTTAATCGCCATAAAATTATTTTGTTCGTATTGTGTTTAAGATATCTGCAGCCGTATATGGAATCGACATCGGAGAGACGTCCTGAAGGAGTCAGGAATCCCTCTAGTGCCTTCATTAAGCGAAACCGGTTTCGTGAGAGGCGCCCGACTCCAATGGCACAGGTTATAATTTGTTCGTTTTTAAACGGGCGCCCGAAATTGTGGTAGCAAGCTGCATCGTGTCAGCTGAGACGAAGAAACGCCACCAAATATATGTTCAGACAGCTTGTCAGACGCCTCTCTGCAAAAGACTTCGCAAATGATCCGTGAGATAGTTCTAGAACTGAAAACTGTATCAAGCATACTCAGCTGATTTTAGACACTCGTCACTTCGGTGTTCAATGGAAATTATTGCTTGCAGAAGGGGACAAGTTTGTTTCTCTCCCAAACTGTACCCTACTGCCTCCACACATCGCATACCTTGTTACTTCGTTCCTGTGGCCGAAAGCAACCATCCCTCTTTCGTTCGTTATCCCAGGGAGTGTAGTGTCGTGCGCATCACCCGTATGCAAATTGTGTAAAATCTATTGAGTGAGCTTTGGAAACTTCTACACCTACATGGATACTCTGCCAATCACATTTAAGACCCTGGCAGAGGGTTCATAGAACCACCTTCACAATTCTCTATTATTCCAATCTCGTATAGCGCGCGGAAAGAACGAACACCTATATCTTTCCGTACGAGCTCTGATTTCCCTTATTTTATCGTGGTGATCATTTCTCCTTAAGTAGATCGGTGTCAACAAATTATTATCGCATTTTCAGGACAAAGTTGGTGATTGGAATTTCGTGAGAAGATCCGTCGCAACGAAAAACACCTTTCTCTTAATGATTTCCAGCCCAAACCCTTATAATTTCTGTGACACTCTCTCCTATATTTCGCGATTTGCCTTTCTTTGAACTTTTTCGATGTACTTCGTCAGTCCTATCTGATAAGGATCCCACACTGCGCAACAGTATTCTAAAAGAGGACGGACAAGCGTAGTGTAGGCAGTCTCCTTAGTAGGTCTGTTACATTTTCTAAGTGTCCTGCCAATAAAACGCAGTCTTTGGTTAGTTCTTTGGTTAGTCTACCCCACCACGTTTTCTGTGTGTTCCTTCCAATTTAAGTTGTTCGTAATTGTAATACCTAGGTATTTAGTTGTTTTTACGGCTTTTAGATTAGACTGATTTATCGTGTAACCGAAGTTTAACGAGTTCCTTTTAGCACTCTTGTGGATGAACTCTCACTTTTCGTTATTTATTGTCACTTTTCGCACCATTCAGATATCTTTTCTAAATCGTTTTGCAGTTTGTTTTGATCTTCTGATGACTTTATTAGTCGATAAACGACAGCGTCATCTGCAAAAAACCTAAGACGACTGCTCAGATTGTCTCCCAAATCGTTTATGTAGATAAGGAACAGCAAAGGGCCTATAACACTAACTTGGGAAACGCCAGAAATCACTTCTGTTTTACTCGATGACTTTCCGTCAATTACTACGAACTGCGACCTCTCTGACAGGAAATCACAAATCCAGTCACATAACTGAGACGATATTCCATAAGCACGCAATTTCACTACAGCCGCTTGTGTGGTACAGTCTCAAAAGCCTTTTTGGAAATCTAGAAATGCGGTATCAGTTTGGAATATCTTGTCAATAGCACTCGACACTTCATGTGAATAAAGAGCTAGTTGTGTTTCACAGGAACGATGTTTTGTCCGCAGCTCGTGGTCATGCGGTAGCGTTCTCGCTTCCCACACCCGGGTTCCCGGGTTCGATTCCCGGCGGGGTCAGGGATTTTCTCTGCCTCGTGATGACTGGGTGTTGTGTGCTGTCCTTAGGTTAGTTAGGTTTAAGTAGTTCTAAGTTCTAAGGGAATGATGACCATAGAGGTTAAGTCCCATAGTGCTCAGAGCCATTTGAACCAGGAACGATGTTTTCTAAACCCATGTGACTGTGTGTCAATAGAAAATTTTCTTCGAGGTAATTCATGACGTTTGAACACAATATATGTTCCAAAATCCTGCTGCATATCGACGTTAACGATATGGGCCTGTAATTTAGTGGATTACTCCTACTACCTTCCTTGAATATTGGTGTGACCTGTGCAACTTTCCAGTCTTTGGGTACGGATCTTTCGTCGAGGGAACGGTTGGATATGATTGTTAAGTATGGAGCTAATGCATCAGCATACTCCGAAAGGAACCTAATTGGTATACAGTCTGGATCAGAAGACTTGCTTTTATTAAGTTATTTAAGTTGCTTCACTACTCCGAGGATATTTACTTCTACGTTACTCATGTTGGCAGCTGTTACTGATTCGAATTCTGGAATATTTACTTCGTCTTCTTTTGTGAAGGCATTTCGGAAGGCTGTGTTTAGTAACTCTGCTTTGGCAGCACTGTCTTCGATAGTATCTCCATTGATACCGCTCAGAAAAGGCATTGATTGTTTCTTGCCGCTAACATGCTTCGCATACTACTAGAATCTCTTTGGATTTTCTGCCAGGTTTCGAGGCAAAAGTTTTGTTGTGGAAACTGTTATAAGCATCTCGCATTGAAGTCTGCGCTGAATTTCGAGCTTCTGTAAAAGATCGCCAATCTTGCTGATTTTGCGTCTGTTTAAATTTGGCATGTTTGTTTCGCTGTTTCTGCAACAGTGTTCTAACCCGGTTTCTGTACCAAGGAGGATCAGCTCCGTCGTTTGTTAATTTATGTGGTATAAATCTCTCAATTGCTGCCGATACTATTTCTTTGAATTCAAGCCACATCTGGTATACACTTATATTATGAGTGGAATGAGTGGAGATTGTCTCTCAGGAAGGCGTCAAGTGAATTTTTATCTGCTTTTTTGAAAAGGTATATTTTTCGCTTATTTAGAGAGGATTTGGGGATTACAGTAATCAGTCTCGCTACAACAACCCTGTGTGCACTAATCCCTGCATCGGTTTTGATGCTCGTTATTAACTCAGTATTATTGGTTGCTAAAAGATCAAATGTGTTTTCACAACCGTTTACTATTCGCATGGGCTCATGAACTAACTGCTCGAAATAATTTTCAGAGAATGCGTTTAGCACAATTTCGGATGATATTTTATGCGAACACCCTGAATTAAACATGTATTTTCGCCAACACATCGAGGGTAAATTAAAGTCACCACCAACTATTATCGTATGAGTCGGTTACGTGTTTGAAATAAAACTCAAGTTTTCGTTGAACCTTTCAGCAACTGTATCATCTGAGATGGGAGGTCGGTAAAGGGATCCCATTATTATTTTATTCCGGTTCATTGTGTTTAAACTTGTATCTGAGCCAGAGGCGGGGAACGAGGTCGGTGTTTGTAAATAGGTGGGGAATATCCCTAGAAACCATATCCAAATTGGCTTGTATATCAGGCCAGCGATGCTTACGCGTACCGCAGGTAGGTCCTTCATGTATACGAATATCGGAGAGACAAAATGTATTTCCCGATGCCCTTCGGGTTTCCCGCGCACTACGCACGATTTACATCTTTCGAAAAGAAACTAGTGTGAAGGGCTGTGAGATGATACCGATATTTACAAAATATCACATACTTCGGCGTTCTGTGAAAGATAGTCATGAAAATTATTGCTTGTAGAAGAGGATGAGTTTTGTTCTGAAACATGGATGTTCCATATCGATACTAAAGTCTTTGAAAGATCGTAACACAGACGTTAAAGACAAAATGTCGACGTTCGAAATTGGCAAAGAAACCAGCCTACTTGTTACAAATGTCAATAATTTTTTCGACGCTTAAACGAATCTTCTTCTGAACATATCTGATAACGACAACAGAGCAGTGATTGAAGCAGTAGATATAGCATATACAACAAAAATTCATGCATCGTATTTTGCTCACGTGCTCAGTTTGGTAGGAAAAAGATCTATTGATATTACCGACATACTGTTGAGTTGATTACTAACGTGAAAAGGATTGTAATGTGCTTTACAGTAACTGTAGTAGCAAGTGAACAGCTAAGAGAAAAAATCAGATCTTAAACTAATTCTAGAAGCACTAGATGAAGTTTAACGTTCTATGTGACAGAAAGATTTTCGCAGCTGTGTCCAGTGGTTAAGAATTGCAATGCTAGTGCACCACTCATTCTAGTGGCTGCAGATATTGTAGATGTGGCAAATGGTTGACATTCTGCGGCCTATAGAAGTGACTACTCGTGAAAGTTGGGTAGAAAAGTACGTTCTAATAATAAATTAATCCCAATAACTAGTACGTTGCGTATCAAAATATCTGGCATACAACGAACAGAGCTTACTGGAGAGAATCTGAAGAGTAATATCATAACAAAATGAAAAAAAGCGATTGCTTCCAACTGAACATGTTAACATACAAGGACAAAAAACATAGCAACATCAAGAAGGAGTTGTGTGACATAAACGAAAGTTGGAAGGCGTGTTTCTACATCTGAAAGATCATGTCAATCCACAGTGACAAAACGAACTGTTACAAATCGGTTAGTCTAAGGAAAACTCAGAGCCAGAAGCCCTGTAGCGTGCATTCCACTGACCCCACATCACCGCCATTTGCGACTTCAGTGGTATCAAGCGAGAGCTCATTGGAGGGCAGGGTGGAGGTTTGTTGTGTTTTCTGATGAAGGCTGGTTCTGCCTGGGTGCCAGTGATGGCCGTGTGTTAGAAGGAGGGCGTGCAACCAATCTGTCTGCGTGCTAGACACACTGCACTTACGCCTAGAGTCATGGTCTGGGGTGCGATTTCATATGAAAACAGGAGCACCCTCGTGGTTATCTGACGCACCCTGACTTCAAATTTTTGTGTCTCTATATTGACCAACCCCCCCATGAACCATGGACCTTGCCGCTGGTGGGGAGGCTTGCGTGCCTCAGCGATACAGATGGCCGTACCGTAGGTGCAACCACAACGGAGGGGTATCTGTTGAGAGGCCAGACAAACATGTGGTTCCTGAAGAGGGGCAGCAGCCTTTTCAGTAGTTGCAGGGGCAACAGTCTGGATGATTGACTGATCTGGCCTTGTAACATTAACCAAAACGGCCTTGCTGTGCTGGTACTGCGAACGGCTGAAAGCAAGGGGAAACTACAGCCGTAATTTTTCCCGAGGACATGCAGCTCTACTGTATGATTAAATGATGATGGCGTCCTCTTGGGTAAAATATTTCGGAGGTAAAATAGTCCCCCATTCGGATCTCCGGGCGGGGACTACTCAGGAGGACGTCGTTATCAGGAGAAAGAAAACTGGCGTTCTACGGATCGGAGCGTGGAATGTCAGATCCCTTAATCGGGCAGGTAGGTTAGAAAATTTAAAAAGGGAAATGGATAGGTTAAAGTTAGATATAGTGGGAATTAGTGAAGTTCGGTGGCAGGAGGAACAAGACTTTTGGTCAGGTGATTACAGGGTTATAAATACAAAATCAAATAGGGGTAATGCAGGAGTAGGTTTAATAATGAATAAAAAAATAGGAGTGCGGGTTAGCTACTACAAACAGCATAGTGAACGCATTATTGTGGCCAAGATAGACACAAAGCCCATGCCTACTACAGTAGTACAAGTTTATATGCCAACTACCTCTGCAGAGGATGAAGAAATAGATGAAATGTATGACGAGATAAAAGAAATTATTCAGGTAGTGAAAGGAGACGAAAATTTAATAGTCATGGGTGACTGGAATTCGTCAGTAGGAAAAGGGAGAGAAGGAAACATAGTAGGTGAATATGGATTGGGGGGAAGGAATGAAAGAGGAAGCCGCCTTGTAGAATTTTGCACAGAGCATAACTTAATCATAGCCAACACTTGGTTCAAGAATCATAAAAGAAGGTTGTATACCTGGAAGAATCCTGGAGATACTAGTAGGTATCAGATAGATTATATAATGGCAAGACAGAGATTTAGGAACCAGGTTTTAAATTGTAAGACATTTCCTGGGGCAGATGTGGATTCTGACCACAATCTATTGGTTATGAACTGCAGATTGAAACTGAAGAAACTGCAAAAAGGTGGGAATTTAAGGAGATGCGACCTGGATAAACTGAAAGAACCAGAGGTTGTAGAGAGTTTCAGGGAGAGCATAAGGGAACGATTGACAGGAATGGGGCAAAGAAATACAGTAGAAGAAGAATGGGTAGCTCTGAGGGATGTAGTAGTGAAGGCAGCAGAGGATCAAGTAGGTAAAAAGACGAGGGCTAATAGAAATCATTGGGTAACAGAAGAAATATTGAATTTAATTGATGAAAGGAGAAAATACAAAAATGCAGTAAATGAAGCAGGCAAAAAGGAATACAGACGTCTCAAAAATGATATCGACAGGAAGTGCAAAATGGCTAAGCACGGGTGGCTAGAGGACAAATGTAAGGATGTAGAGGCTTGTCTCACTAGGGGTAAGATAGATACTGTCTACAGGAAAATTAAAGAGACCTTTGGAGAGAAGAGAACCACTTGTATGAATATCAAGAGCTCAGATGGCAACCAGGTTCTAAGCAAAGAAGGGAAGGCAGAAAGGTGGAAGGAGTATATAGAGGGTTTATACAAGGGCGATGTACTTGAGGACAATATTATGGAAATGGAAGAGGACGTAGATGAAGACGAAATGGGAGATAAGGTACTGCGTGAAGAGTTTGACAGAGCACTGAAAGACCTGAGTCGAAACAAGGCCCCGGGAGTAGACAACATTCCATTTGAACTACTGATGGCCTCGGGAGAGCCAGTCATGACAAAACTCTACCATCTGGTGAGCACGATGTATGAGACAGGCGAAATACCCTCAGACTTCAAGAAGAATGTAATAATTCCAATCCCAAAGAAAGCAGGTGTTGACAGATGTGAAAATTACCGAACTATCAGTTTAATAAGTCACAGCTGCAAAATACTAACGCGAATTCTTTACAGACGAATGGAAAAACTGGTAGAAGCCGACCTCGGGGAAGATCAGTTTGGATTCCGTAGAAATGTTGGAACACGTGAGGCAATACTGACCTTACGACTTATCTTAGAAGAAAGATTAAGAAAAGGCAAACCTACGTTTCTAGCATTTGTAGACGTAGAGAAAGCTTTTGACAATGTTAACTGGAATACTCTCTTTCAAATTCTGAAGGTGGCAGGGGTAAAATACAGGGAGCGAAAGGCTATTTACAGTTTGTACAGAAACCAGATAGCAGTTATAAGAGTCGAGGGGCATGAAAGGGAAGCAGTGGTTGGGAAGGGAGTAAGACAGGGTTGTAGCCTCTCCTCGATGTTATTCAATCTGTATATTGAGCAAGCAGTAAAGGAAACAAAAGAAAAATTCGGAATAGGTATTAAAATTCATGGAGAAGAAGTAAAAACTTTGAGGTTCGCCGATGACATTGTAATTCTGTCAGAGACAGCAAAGGACTTGGAAGAGCAGTTGAGCGGAATGGACAGTGTCTTGAAAGGAGGATATAAGATGAACATCAACAAAAGCAAAACGAGGATAATGGAATGTAGTCAAATTAAGTCGGGTGGTGCTGAGGGAATTAGATTAGGAAATGAGACACTTAAAGTAGTAAAGGAGTTTTGCTATTTAGGGAGTAAAATAACCGATGATGGTCGAAGTAGAGAGGATATAAAATGTAGACTGGCAATGGCAAGGAAAGCGTTTCTCAAGAAGAGGAATTTGTTAACATCGAGTATAGATTTAAGTGTCAGGAAGTCGTTTCTGAAAGTATTTGTATGGAGTGTAGCCATGTATGGAAGTGAAACATGGACGATAACTAGTTTGGACAAGAAGAGAATAGAAGCTTTCGAAATGTGGTGCTACAGAAGAATGCTGAAGGTAAGGTGGGTAGATCACGTAACTAATGAGGAGGTATTGAATAGGATTGGGGAGAAGAGAAGTTTGTGGCACAACTTGACTAGAAGAAGGGATCGGTTGGTAGGACATGTTTTGAGGCATCAAGGGATCACCAATTTAGTATTGGAGGGCAGTGTGGAGGGTAAAAATCGTAGAGGGAGACCAAGAGATGAATACACTAAGCAGATTCAGAAGGATGTAGGTTGCAGTAGATACTGGGAGATGAAGAAGCTTGCACAGGATAGAGTAGCATGGAGAGCTGCATCAAACCAGTCTCAGGACTGAAGACCACAACAACAACAATATTGACCAACCAAGTGCAACAGATGTGGAACTCCATCTCACAATCTGATATCCGGCGTCTGTACAACACAATACCCGCACATCTGCTTGCTTGCATTCAACGTTCTGGCAGTTGCACCGCTTATTATTATTTTTTACAATCGTATTGACCAACTAAGATCACGTTAACAACTTCAATTCCTCTTCTTCCTTTGTTGTTGTTTCCTATTTTTCCAGTATTCCCTCGTTTTCTCCCCATGAAGTCTCTTCCTTTCTTCTGTCCATGTTGTTCCCGATTTTTTATTTCTTCTGCTTTGAAAGCCTTCCAAATTTAGTATTTTGTTTTTAAAACGGTTTCTCTCTGCTATTTCTGATTCTTTGATGTTGTTTCTTTTAAGATCTTTCTTACTTCTGTAATCCAGGCTATTGTCGATTTCTTCTTCCAGAAATATGGGAGTATTTGTTTTGTTAGTCTATTCCCTTCCATTCGGTAGAGATGTCCAAAAAAGGTTAATCTTCGTTTGGCCATTACTTCAGATATTTTCTCTATATTTTTGTAGATCTCCTCATCACTTCTTATTTTCCAACCATCTGCAGTTTTCATTGCACCCATTATTTTTCTAATAATCCTTCTTTCCAGTACCTCTAGTTTGTCCGTCTTATAGTTCATCGTTAGGCATTCAGATCTATATAAACATTCTGGTCGTACCACTGTGGTGTAGTGTTTTAGTTTTGTTTTTCTAGATGTACATTTCTTGTTGTAAATATTTTTGGTCAAACCATATGCTCTTTCCATTTTGTTAATCCTTACATCTATTGCAGATTTTTCTAGTCCATTCTGCTGTATAGTTTTTCCAAGATATTTAAATTTATTTACTCGCTCTATTTTACCTATTTGCGTTTCTATGTATTTTGGTGCATTTTTTATATTTGTCATGAATATTGTTTTTTCAGCTGAAATTTTGAGACCAGTTCTGTTTGCTAATTTTTCCAGAATGTTTATTTGAGTAACTGCTTCTGTCAGGTTTTCTGAAAGTATTGCGAAATCATCCGCAAAAGCCAAGCAGTTTACCTTAATTCCATTTGTTTTCCTTCCCAGAGTTATTGGTTCAATTATGTGATTTTTTAGCTCCGAATTCCAGATCCTTACAATTTTTTCTATAACACAGTTAACCAGTAAAGGTGATAAACCATCACATTGTCTAACACCAGTTTTTATTTCACCGCTTATTAATGTACCAGAATTTCCTATTTGGAATGCTTATATCGCGCTTAAATTAAACTGTGATCTTGCAATGTTAATCACTTACATATGTTACCTATACGAATGTATTGCCGAAATACATTAATTATTTTTTAGTGCTGTGATTTTTGTCCGTCCGTGTAGCAACCATATTGACGTTATTCTAGTGCATAGTCAAAAACATATACTTTCAAGATGATTTAGAATGTAAGAAGGCAATCAAAACAATCAGTGATTTCCTTGCAGCTGTTGAAACGCTTGGAGCAGCCATTTGGTACACGAAAACAGAGAAACCAAATTAGATTTACGGAGTAAGCATTATAAAGTGGTACAAGAAAAGAATAATTTCCAAACTGGAATGAACAAATTATCACAGTTTAGTTCGTAAACATTTCTGGCTCAAGGAGACCTAACCTTCAATCACAATTTTCACTCTGTAGTAGAGAAAGAATATATTAGCTAAGGCATGTCGTAAGAAGTTAAGTGAAGATTAAACGTTTCAAATGGCTCTGAGCACTACGGAACTTAACAGCTGAGGTCATCAATCCCCTAGAACTCAGAACTACTTAAACCTAACTAACCTAAGGACATCATACACATCCATGCCCAAGGCAGGATTCGAACCTGCGACCGTAGCGAAATATAATTTCATTTTTTAATACACTATTGGCCATTAAAATTGCTACACCAATAGGAAATGCAGATGATAAACGGGCATTCATTGGACAAATATATTATACTAGAACTGACATGTGATTACATTTTCACGCAATTTGGGAGCATAGATCCTGAGAAATCAGTACCCAGAACAACCACCTCTGGCTGTAATAACGGCCTTGATACGCCTGGGCATTGAGTCAAACAGAGCTTGGATGGCGTGTACAGGTACAGCTCCCCATGCAGCTTCAACACGATACCACAGTTCATCAAGAGTAATGACTGGCGTATTGTGACGAGCCAGTTACTCGGCCACCATTGACCAGACGTTTTCAGTTGGTGAGAGATCTGGAGAATGAGCTGGCTAGGGCAGCAGTCGAACATTTTCTGCATCCAGAAAGGCCCGTACAGGACCTGCAACATGCGGTCGTGCATTATCCTGCTGAAATGTAGGGTTTCGCAGGAATCGAATGAAGGGTAGAGCCACGGGTCGTAACACATCTGAAATGCAACGTCCACTGTTCAAAGAGCTGTCAATGCGAACAAGAGGTGACCGAGACGTGTAATCAATGGCACTCCATACCATCACGGCGGGTGATACGCCAGTAAGGCGATGACGAATACACGCTTCCAATGTGCGTTCACCGCGATGTCACCAAACACGGATGCGACTATCGTGATGCTGTAAACAGAACCTGGATTCATCCGAAAAAATGACGTTTTGCCATTCGTACACCCAGGTTCGCCGTTGAGTACACCATCGCAGGCGCTTCTGTCTGTGATGCAGCGTCAAGGGTAACCGCAGCCATGGTCTCCGAGCTGATAGTCTATGCTGCTGCAAACGTCGTCGAACTGTTCGTGCAGATGGTTGTTGTCTTGCAAACGTCCCCATCTGTTGACTCAGGGATCGAGACGTGGCTGCACGATCCGTTACAGCCATGCGGATAAGATGCCTGTCATCTCGACTGCTAGTGATACGAGGCCGTTGGAATCCAGCACGGCGTTCCTTATTACCCTCCTGAACCCACCGATTCCATATTCTGCTAACAGGCATTGGATCTCGACTAACGCGAGCAGGAAGGTCGCGATACGAGAAACCACACTCGCGATAGACTACAATCCGACCTTTGTCAATGTCGGAAACGTGATGGTACCCATTTCTCCTCCTTACACGAGGCATCACAACAACGGTTCACCAGGCAACACCGGTCAACTGCTGTTTGTGTGTGAGAAATCGGTTGGAAACTTTCCTCATGTCAGTACGTTGTAGGTGTCGCCACCGGCGTTAACCTTGTGTGAATGCTCTGAAAAGCTAATCATTTGCATATCACAGCGTCTTCTTCCTGTCGGTTCAATTTGGCGTCTGTAGCACGTCATCTTTGTGGTGTAGCAATTTTAATGGCCAGTAGTGTATTTCCGTAATATAAAATTATGATTTTATTGACGATCATAGTAAGGTTCCTCTCAATAGTAAGGTGTCATACACTATATTCAGATTCTTTTCATTAACAACTCAAGTATTACGAAATACAGACGAAGCACTCCGTGCATCTTCGGCCCGCGTCAATAGTGCGCACCGAGCGAAGCGTTTCGGGGGCTGATCAGTCGAGTTTGGGGGGAGTCGAGAATGACCTTTGAGTAGATTGCTCCGGTTGCAGGTGGTGGGGAGTACCTATCCTAGTGTGTGCAGTCTATGGAATTATCTGGATGAATCGCTTCTCCGCGAGCAGTGCAGAGTGGAGTGTGTAGATTGGTAATTATTTTGGTATGTGATTGTAATGTATGTAAAATATCTTGTGAACAAAAATTCTAATTGTTAAAAACTTGTACTGTGTTATGTGTGATACTGTAGGCTTCACTTTATTACATCATTTGTTAACAGTTTACGGATTTGACTGTGACGCTGTTCGTCACTTAAATGCCGTTGGCACCCATTTCTGAAATTTTATTTTCTCATTTAATAGTATAGAACGCCTTAGCCCCATCGCTAGACAGTTTCTTACAGCTTCACATCAAGAAACACCAACCAACCACTGTGTGCTGGAGTGCTGCTTCTGCTCTGAGACACCCGCCAAGTGGACGCTCCCGGGCAGGGAGGAGCTGCTTGGTTCCCCTCTCTTCAGCTTATTGCTGCTCTGCGAGCAACTTTGCAAGGAGAAAAAGGCGTTTTATTCCCACACATCTCGCAGACTCTGTCATTAACAGCATGACTTATCGCTGAGTGTGCTGTATTTTTGTTTCAGGTAATCACGCTACGGATAAACATTACTCAACTGAGTCACTGATTCTGTAGATTCCAGACACTCGAATACTGAATATTTTTAGTATGGCATAATGTTTCCATTTTTCCTCTATCCCGTATTTTCTTCATTTTGGTTAAGTTTCTTAACGTCTGAGTAACAGTTTTTTGTGCTGTTATTACAGTGTAACTGTTGTCTCGTGAAATATAGAAACTACTGTGGCTATAGCGTAGGTTAACAAAACAGGTGCCAGAATTACTAGCAAGTACAATTTTGGTAAACACTTTTGCAAACAGTGATCAATATTATATTTTAACTAAAGTTCAGTCTTGATCACAACACTTATGTCTCAGTAACATAAGTGACCGGTTTCGCTTATATTTATGTAAACATCTTCAGACCTGTGAATTAATTTTAGAAAATACTAGAGATCAATCTTGAAATAAAAAGTGTCTAATGACGACAAATGCTAATCAGACATTTTAAATGAATCAATTTTATGTTATTAGTGTATTTCGTACTTTTATACTTTGACGACAGCGTCATATTATGAACGCTTATTGGCAGTTGTGATTTAGTGTGAGAGGAAGTAGGCGGAGCCTCTGCATATTTAAGCTCATGCTCAGCACTCATTACCATCAGTTGACTTCGTAGCAGCTGAGGAGAGCTCCGCCTACCATCCTCGAAGGAAGCCATGGGTATAATAAGTTTTATTTTATCTTATTAAAATTTTGTCGTCATTAGACACTTTTTATTTTAAGATTGGTCTCTAGTATTTTCTAAAATTAATTCACAGGTCTGAAGATGGTTATATAAATATAACCGAAACCGGTCACCTATGTTATTGAAACCTAAGTGTTGTGATCAAGACTGAACTTTAGTTAAAATCTAGCAAGTAGGTGTGGATTTAATGTTGCATTTGGAGGTTTGGAGATAACAGTTGATTACTATCTTCCCCACTCTCCACCAAAGATAACATGCCAGTCACAGTTGATTACTGTCTTCCCCACTCTCCACCAAAGATAACATGTCAATATCCCTACTTTTAACATGCCGCTCGTATCTACGATCCTAATAATAATTAAAATAAAATACATAAAATGTTTTAACAACATAATAATCATTTGCTTAGTACATCACTTCAGCGTCAAGTTTAAGGATTTGAAAAGCATTCGTCCCAAAATTCGAGAAGTACATGTGTCATGCAATTGATTTAAGGACTATAATAACAACAAAAACTCCTAACTCTGACAACGTCGTATTTTGCAAAATATGCAATCGAGATTTGCACTCGCCATTACCGAGCGAGTTGGCGCAATGGTTAGCACACTGGACTCGCATTCGGGAGGACGACGGTTCAATCCCTCGTCCGGCCATCCTGATTTAGGTTTTCCGTGATTTCCATAAATCGCTTCAGGCAGATGCCGGGATGGTTCCTTTGAAAGGGCACGGCTGACTTCCTTCCCTAAATCAATGAGACCGATGACCTCGCAGTTTCGTCTCCCCAAATCAACCGAACGCCAACCCGACTCGCCATTCTCAATAGTTCACTTAGCACAACAATTCTGGACACAGATCTGCAGACTAACACTACGTCACCATGTAAATGACGGGAATGTTCCTTCTTTCCGCTGTGTCCACACGAAAAAGTCAGCTAAAAGGCAGGGATCTAACCTTTCTGCCTTTGCTCAACTTACTTTGGTTTTCTGTTTCTGGGCAGAAGAACCGTATCGAATTTGTTGATGGCAGCAGGTGCGGTCAACCTGTAAACAGGCGCCTTTTGATGGCTGGAATGTTTTCTGCAGGTGGTCAGGTTGCAAGCGCAGCCACGTGGGTTAGCTCTCACGCGAGCAACTGGAAAGTATTCCGTGTTAAAAATAGCTGCTAATGTCTACAATTCATTACCTTTTTCGATACTGTTAGTTTTCATGCTTCTTTATTTCCTGAAAGTTAGCTGAGAATCTTGAAAACTAATTTATTTAAAAAATATTAATAAATGCTTTTTGGGGATAGGTGGTTCCCTTGGATCCGCGCGTACTCTTGAAGAGATGTCACGCGATGCCCCGCATGTGGAGTAGCAAATGGCGCACACGAGGCGCGGGCAATGACCGTCGCGTTTCTACTGACGCAGCGCAACTGAGAGCGGGACCGGACCGCTGCAGCAGCGGAGCAGGGTAAACACCAGCTGGCTACCCGCAACCCACTAGCAGCTCGTATGACGCTTCTCTTCCGCAGGCCTCACGTGGCTTGTGTCCCGTAAAAGATGCTGGTCCAGAGAAACAACACCCAGTTCTCGTTTACGCTCGGGCAACGTCACTCATTCACTGCTTACACTGATTTCGTTCACACGGAAAAAGTACACGAATGCTTTGGAATGCACCAACACATAAGTAAAGGGAAAGAGTTACTGTGCAGCGCACCTGCATGCTTCACTGACAACTGAGTGTCAATTTGCCGTTTTATTTAAATTATAACTGAAAAGTAGTAGTAGTTCTCTACAGAAATGTGCTTAAAATGTATGACTGGACATATTCAGTACATAGAACAGTTGAACTCTATGACACTGCGTTACATGGAAAACAACTTGCGGTAGACGAAAATCAAATTCGGGAAACCTATTTACGCTGTCGTGCTTGTAGAGTAAATTGTGCTTGAATCGATTTTGTGAGCACGATTAAATCTAGATTTTTCCAACGTCAGTTGTTTTACTGAACACTGCCTGTGAATCACCTGTCCGATTTCAGTATTACGATGAAGTGATGCCGCGCGGGATTAGCCGAGCGGTCCAAGGCGCTGCAAAAATGCCTCTGAGCACTATGGGACTTAACTTCTGAGGTCATCAGTCCCCTAGGACTTAGATCTACTTAAACCTAACTAACCTAATGACATCACACACATCCATGCCCGAGGCAGGATTCGAACCTGCAACCTTAGCGGTCGCGCGGTTCCAGGCTTAGCGCCTAGAACCGCTCGGCCACTCCGGCCGGCCCAAGGCGCTGCAGTCATGGACTGTGCGGCTTGTCCTGGCGGAGGTTCGAGTCCTCCCTCGGGCATGGGTGGTGTGATTGTCCTTAGGATAATTTAGGTTAAGTAGTGTGTAAGCTTAGGGACTGATGACCTTAGCAGTTAAGTCTCATAAGATTTCACACACATTTGAACATTTTTTTTTTTTTTTTGATGAAGTGGTATTATCGGTACGTTCGTAACATCTTTAATAACGAGAGAATACGATTTTATTATAGATGTTCGTGAACTCTTAAGGAGAATGAGACTCCACCAGAAGAGATTTTTACAGAGCTTATGTTCTCCAATTAATGCGTGCGAAATTATAACACCCGACATATCACGCGTATTGTGGAAAAAGTAGGAATTGATCACCGGTGGCTGTACATTATTACAGTATTTCAACGTTTTGGAGACTCGGAATCGTTAAAAAAAACTTCCAAATTATTAAAATTTCATCCCTATTTTTGTGCAAACAGTTAGAGAATGTTTTGCCATCAGACACTGCTTGTGTAAGAAAGCCTTTACTCTGAAAGAGAGACAGGAATAGCAGGTTACATTTTGAAACTTTCTGGCAGATTAAAACTGTATGGCAGACCGAAACTCGATCTCGGGATCTTTGCCTTCTTCGGAAAGCTCTGTACCAACTTTTTTTTTCATTTTGTTCGTTGTTGATCGTTGTGTTTGGTCGTTGCGGACGTCACATGATATACGTTCGTTTGTTGATCTTTCCACTCAGTTTCTTTATTACAGAGGCCGAACACGCTGAGCTACCGTGCCGGCGACCAACTGAGCTACCCAAGAACGCCTCACGACCCCTCCTCATTGCTTTGCTTCAGCCAGTACTTTGTCTCCTACCTCCCAAGCTTCACAGAGGCTTTCCTGCGAAACTTGCAGAACTAGCAATCCTAGAAGAAAGGATAATGTCGAGACATGGCTTTTCCACAGCCTGGGGGATGTTTCCAGAATGAGATTTGCACTCTGCAGCGGAGTGTGCGTTGATATCAAACTTCCTGGCAGATTAACACTGTGTGCCAGACCGAGACTCGAACTCGGGACCTTTGTCTTTCACGGGAAAGTGCTCTATCAACTACACACAGTTTTAATCTGCCAGGAAGTTTCATATTAGCGCACACTCCGCTGCAGAGTGAAAATTTCATTCCAGTTTACATCTTAGCCAGCTGTGCGGAATTTACGTTTCTTCCCACTCAGTTAAATTTTGCTTATTCAGTAAATACATCAGTATCTGTGTGCCTCCTTTGTCATAATGTACTTTTCTTCAATTAAATGAAGGAAAGCAGTAGCTTCCTGGTCAGTCCACTACTTCTATTTTTCTTCCATGCCATCCCAAATTACTTCATCCGTTTTAGCCAGCACTTTAAAACGCATTAGCAATCTGACAAACCCAATCATAACTCACATACAGTAGAGCGTTTATATGGAGCGAATATCCACTGCGAGAGCTGAAATCTCGCAGCCAAACCAAAGACACTCGTAAAAATGTGTAGATCCCCCCGAGAGGGCTGCAGACGCGGGATGTTTTGAACCTTCTACTGGACGCAGCTGAGGTAGTGAGAGTCTAATTAAGTTGAAGTATATTATGGCTTGCAAGGACACAAATGGAACATTATATATTCATTAGTGTATACATATAGTAGTAATTAATCGTAACAGTACTGTCTACGCATTCCATAGTACGCCAAGAAAAATGGCAAAGGGATGAGCAGCGTTTAATTGCACGAATAAATTTTCGGATAAGGAATCAATTTTACTTTCACAGGTACTTGGATATGTTTAGATGTTTTACATTAGGAACTTTCAGTCATACAGCTTACATTTTCAGAAGAGATGTATCACTGACTTTACAACCTTTTTTTCTCCAAAAGTACTGCTGTTGTTGATAGAACTGGTGGACACGATGCTCAAAACGTTTCATTTTGTAGCGCTGCAAAATAGCCCAAATGTTGGTGGACCACCATGCAGTCAGGTATAAGCATTCACCAGCACACTTCATATGGTACAAAAAAGTGATGATGTGTACTAGATTCCGGAAAAAAATTTGTGATGCTAAATATATTTCACTTCAAAAATTTGGAGCTCTAAACAATGAAATGCTACAATTCGTGTTCATGCTAATGTAATAAGTTGCATCAAGTTGTGAACAAATAGTTATGACACATTTCTTGTAGTACGTAAAGATATCGGTAAGTAGTGTGTGGTTGCCGCTTGCTCATAAAATGACTTGCTATCTTATAGTTACATACTGAAATGAAACATTATGTTAGTGACGTAACTGAAAGGATGATGTGTCATAAGTGAGGCACGTAAGTTTACCACCACGATGGCAATCGAGGCACCTTTCAATAGACCGCATACGGGATTATGAGGCCTTGAGCCAAATCCGCAGTTTGCTGAATCGATACTGGAGTGTTTACATACGCAATCATCCAAAAGCGGCACTGGGATATCGATTTACCTTAACCGGGTTTGGGAGCCCACGTAAAAGTAATAGCAGAAAGATACTGTTTACCCAAGCATAGTTTCATCAGCTATTTATCAACTGAAGATTTAAAGTGTGAAAATGAGTCCGTTGAAGTATCAGCGTCAAATTATACATGTAGGTACACAGTAAGTGCTGATGATGATCTGGATGCCTCTGATATTTATACAAATAACTGAGACCAGCAGAGTGTACTATGGGTAGGGTACATGAGTAACCTGCATCGCAAATTTAATAGTTAAAATGCAGTATGTGGATTTTAAGCATCGATCTAATTCCACATATTGTATATCAGTACAGGCTTTATTGTTAGACGCTCATTTTGCCATGCGAAGTAATTTTAATTAATGACTGCACATACTACATTTTAATTATTAAATTTGCGATACTGGTTACTCATGTACCTTAGCTATAGTGCCCCCTGCTAGTCTCAGTTATTTGTATAAATGTCAGACGCATCCAGATCATCACCAGCTCTTATTATGTACCTAATTGTATAATTTGACGTTGATACCTTCATCAGGTACGTATGGCTGGTGTGCGTGGTGGCTGGTCATGAAAATACTTTTTATTTATCTTATGTAGCACCAGGCATTTTATAGATTGAGCTTCAGAAAACTGAACTTATTTGGTTACATCCTGTTTTCAATTGAAAGAAAACAGCCCTCGGTCACTATTTTGAACGAATTAACCGGGATTCAACATTGCTAGGAGTGTCTTCCTCAGAATTTAAATCAAAGAATGGTCTATAACATGGTCACAGAATTAATGACTAAAAACGTATAATACAGAAAGACTGGCAGTACTTATATGTCATTTATATGTCATATGACATATAAGTACTGCCAGTCTTTCACGATGATTCTGTACTTATACTCTGTATCATACGTTTTTAGTCATAATTCTGTGACCATGTTATAGACCATTCTTTGATTTAAATTCTGAGGAAGACACTCCTAGCAGTGTTGAAACCCGGTTAATTTGTTAAAAATAGTGACCGATGGCTGTTTTCTTTCATTTGTAACTATTCACGGTCTCTGAACGTGCAGCCATGTACAAAATTTTGCGTCCTGTTTTGGTTTGTAGCAGATCCGAAGACGGCAGTAGCCGAAACCGGTAATAGTGAAGTGTAAAAGCTTTTGTGTGATAAAGGCGGATTAGCATTAGCTATTTATCTGTCACTGCATACTAAACTACCAGTGGAGGATAAATCAGTGGATAATGAAAAATAAAGCTCCGTAGATGACACCACGTTTACACGCGACGCAACTTGCGGAAGCAGAAACTTGCTATCTTAATTACATGTAGGGCCACATCTTTTTTTCCAACTCAACAAAATGTCTATTTTCCAGGTGTCAGGTATTTTTACAACATGGTGTCTGTAAATTGGTTGATTTTTTCAGCACGATGATGTGAGGTTGTCAGTTCATTCGTAATACACTAGTTAAGAGAAAAAAAAAGAAGTATCCAAAAAGGTAGGAGGAGACGAAATCAGATGCCGGGAGAAAACATGTGATTTATGTCAGTGATTATAAAATCGAGTCAAATTTACATACACCGTAACTTGCCAGTATGATTCCACGTATCAGTAAGACGCTACATCACCTCTGGCCTGGATGCATGCAAAGACTCAGTTGTAAACGGCGTAATGAAACCGTAGTATCCTATCTTGAGGCAAGCTGGCTCACAACTCTTGTAACTGGTCCTTGATATCCTGGACACTGGTAGTGGAACGGAGTTGACGCTCAAGCTGGTGCAGGTCCTACATATCTTCCATAGTGGACAGACCTCGGGATCTTGCTGGCCACAGACAGTTCATGGAGACGAGTGCCGCGTGCAGACAAGCATCCTCCTGTTGAAAAATCGCACCATTATACTGTCACTTGAGAGGTAACACATGAGGGGGCAAGCTGTGGATGTCGTATCGTTTTGCAGTCAGAGTTCCCTCAGCCGTGCGGAAATCATACTCGATCGTTCCCCACAGCCGACGCCAACCGCACACTCATCGCTCACCAGTCAGTATTTCTAGTACCGGTATGTTGTTCGTGGCACTCCCTCCTACCGCTGTACAAAAATTTCCGACTACATGAACTATTCCCGACATTCGACCTTTTTTGGTTTCTATTGGTTGGGCTACTACACCACCAACATATCCGGCTACTTTGTTAACGTTAGTAATATAAATGTGCCCATGACGGTAATGAAAAGAAAAATGACTTTCGTAAACGTTACGCTAAAACTAACTACGTTGAGAATTCGATCCACACTAAGCCCTTACAAGCAGAGTAATTTCGAAATCAGAAGGCCTGGCGAATACAACGGTGTCGTTGTTTATTTTATGCCGTTAAAATACACACAACTGTTAGGTAAAATTTGAACAGTAAGTGCTCGACTAAGCCGGTGGCGTAATAAGGCCGCTCAATTGAGACCAAAAAAGGTGGAAAATGGGAAATAATTCCTGCAATCGCAAAATCAATGGTAAGAGGGACTGCCATGAACAACATACTGGAAATCTTGACCGGTGGGAACTGAATGTGGGAGTGGGGGTGTGTTTGAAGGTTACTTTTGTACATTTTTCTTGAATAAATCGATAACTACGGCCTCTAGCGAAAACGTATGTCAGTCCAAAATTTAACGACATTAAATTTTCTACGAAAAGGTCCTGTTCATTATTTTCTGCAGGAATAATAGTTTGCGCGTTGCGAGCGAGAGACTTTGAAAATATCACGTGTGGTTTATGAAGAGGAATACAACATTGCGGGTTGGATAAAACGACATCAGTAGGGGCTGCTCAATCACACCCAAGGGTTTCATGCAAATCAGAGGCGGAACTGCAAATCCATTGACGGAAAACTGGCTTCGGAAACACATGTAAACGTAGTGTGAGGATGTTAAATGAAAACCTCACATCTGTATGGAGCACTGGTAAGGGTCAGCAAAGACAATAGTTTGAATCGTGGCGATGCGCAAAGAGCAGGAGCCACGCAGTGAACATGTGTCCTTAACCACCGCGTTTGAGACGCTCTGGTATTGAGCATTATATTTATTTAGTAAACACTGTAGACATGGCAAAATTACGATTCAACTAGTTCACTGGATCCAGTGAATTGCCTTCTATATCGTATTGTGGGCAGGCAGAAGGCTGGAGGGGGTCCTTTTAACCCTTCTAAATCTTAGATGTGAGGTGCCCACTGTGTATCAGCATTTGCACCGCAGCTTCTCCAAGCAAGATACACACATGCTCCTCACTCATCTTCCGGGCAGCAGAAGCATACATATTTTCGCCTCAGACGAGTACCCGCAGAGCAAATTAGGAGCAACGCCTGCACAAAGAGCGTTGACTACAGCCTTTAGAAACAGCTTTCTGGAAGCTGAGCTATGAGCAAGGCTGTAGTTCTCCACGCTGCATCTCAGATCATCTCAACGTGCAGTCTGCATATGATTGCGAAGGAAAGACGTCACTGAAGGAGCCGGTAGGTGAAAAATTGTGTTTTGTGTTGAGAGTAGTATCTTCATTGGCATCACAGCGAATGTGGTGTCGACGAGGAGAGCGGAAGCTATTGCAGAGTATCATTATCACACCTGGGTATCATATCGTGGTCTGGGGGCCCGTAGCCTAAATAATATTATTCCTCATTTGTGTGGAGATATAGCCCACAGTTGCTTTATAATTACAGAAAGTTGTTTTGAACCCGTCTTTGCAACTACAAGAAAATGCATATTTTTTCATCAAACGCGTTTCATTTTATTAAAATAAAACATCATCAGTGGACCGTAATGAAAGATATTTGCAATTTGTCTTGCTTGCTTTCTAGATCGAAAAATAGTTCGTTACAAAAGATGTTGATTTCACTTACGGTATTTTATGTCCGTTTTTCTGCGTAGCAATATGGGATTAGACAGAAAACAACAGTACCAAAAAAAGGAATGCCTCAAAAACCTGCACTCGACGGATATTTTTGATGTAAGCGAAAATCGGATATAAAATACTGTAACTAAAATGGACATCTTCCGTAACAAACTGTCTTTCGAATTATGAAGAAAATCAAATGGTAAGGTACCTAATTATCTGAACCAGTAGTCAACGGTTGTGTTCAGAATTTTATTTTTTGTAAACTTAGAATTTGTATATGAAAGTTAAAAGCTGTAGAATGAGAACCAGTTGCCTGCTAGACGCAACTATTCTACACAATATGTTTTTTGATACTTCTGTCATCTACAAAGGTAGAGACCTACTATAAGTATAGTTTAAAAATACGCGCATAAGTGCAGTGAAGAGTTTACCAGCGATTTATTATTTTTTTAACGAAAGTATTACATTCTAAAAACTACTGTTACAAAGGCAATACATATTTATTTTATAGTGTATTTTTTGAATCTGAAAATCCAATCAGATAAACTAGAGTACAGTCATCTAGATTTAAGCAAAGGTTTTTACTAGCTGTAGACATAAAGATCAACACTGCAATCATCTGGACTTTATACGCCGGAACTAACTATGGAAAAATGTTCTGCGATCTTTTTCTGCTGAACACACCCAGTATCGCATAAATCTTACCTAGTTATAATCAGGGCCTTAAAGGGGTGCACCCCACTCACTGTATTGCCGCATCGGCGCAAAACATAAAATGAACTACAGTGAAATTATGTGATTCGTTTCGCAAAAGGAACACTATACTTGTTAAACAACAGCAACGAGGACAATCAATATGAACCTTATTGTCGTAAAATTATGTTATAATTTGTAACTTGATAAGAGAACAAAAGAAGATAGTAGCCCCTGCGAGACTTCCCTATCATTTCCCTCTAAAAATCTCAGAATGGGAAAATCCAAGCAGTCCACTCCCGAAACGCTCTAGAATATCTTACGTTTCGTGTTAACTTTATTTCAGTCTTCATAAAGCTGGATTCGGAATACTACGGAATTAATATAATGTTTTGTTTGATTGTTACTGTGGCGCGTTAAGTGAGTTTAAACAGTGATTGTATTATCATGTATCTAAGAAGAGCCCAAAAAGGAGTTACCTACATTTCTAATCATGTTATTAGTATCTCAAAATTTTCTAGTACATACTATCAGTACCAGAAATGCATGGACACTAAACGTTCTATAATCATTTGGAAACTTTAGATTCTTTCTTTACACTGTTTTACAGCAAATAATTATCTGTTGTAATATCGAAATGTATTATGAGTCGTAGAATAATGATGTTTAACAAACAAATAATGGTTCATCAAATAGTAAAATAAAAATAATCTTCACTGAAAAAATGGATTTATTTTCAACTGTAACATAAATACAATACAAAGTACCTATATGCTCCTTATTATTAGGCTATAGGTTACACGCAGAGAAGAAATTACTGTTAATGCACAAGTAGGCCATGATCTGTCAGAAATAATTTTGAGAATCATTTTTTTACGAAAAGAATTCACCCATCTGGTTCTCAGAAAAGAAAGCTAAGATATGCAAAGACGAAGAGATAAATCACTCACTGGATCCTTATCCAAACACCTTTCCGCCTACGGAGAAAATAAAGACGGAGAAGGAAAGAGTAATCAAACTGTTGAATCTGGCTACGGTGTACAGATAATTACTGCTACTGATACTACAAACACGCGTGAAAAGCTTACGGTATGTGTGACACTGAACATAAAGATGTTAAAGATAGTAATGATGAGAAAATTACTGATATTCAGCATATTCCAAATGCCTCCAACTTCGTCTCCTCTTCGTCCAATGATACTGCACGTTGGCTGTTACCCGTTCCAGAGTATAACAGAAATGAGATAATTGAAAAGGGTAATGAAGTGTATCAAAACAAGGAGGGATCTCCTGAATTTATAGAAAGATCACAGAACACACTAAAGGAGGATATCAGTTGTTTAATTCCACCGTGGTTTTACTCACATTTGAAAAAAAATCTTTATGTTCTGCCTTACGGCAGGTCTTGTCATGGGGAAAGCCTCGTCAAAGAGGTCCACAGCATGAGCGTCTAGGTAAGTGATTCCAGTGGTGGTTTCCGGTTGCCTTTCACTGATGATGATGAGGACAACCCAACACCCAGTCCCTGAGCGGAGAAAATCTCCGACCCAGCCGAGAATCGAGCCCGGGGCCCTTGGTGTGACAGACCGCCGCGCTGACTACTCAGCTATTGGGGGGGGGGGGGGGGAAGGGGAGGACCTCACATGTGAAAGAGACTGAATAGCAAAGGAACTATGCTGTTTTTGCTGCCTGTTATTTACCTCTGAGGATGAGACCAACAAAAATAAATTTATTTCTGGCTTCTGTTAGTGGTGGAAATTGAATCCAAAGTTATTAAAGCACGAATTATCACTTGAACACCTACCTATTCTTTTTTTAAATTTTAAATACCGTCTATGGGCTTGAAACTTAGTAAAATCGTTGACAAAGATAATCAGAAGATTGTCAATGATGAGACCAAGACATGGAGAAACACTTTACGTTGTCTTTTAGTTATTTCACTATTTAATCCAGTTTATCCGCTGTCATAGTGAAGACGTTTCATCGGAAATCAGAGGAAATGTTTTAGATGTGGCGCAATTGATGGCGAAATATGGTCAAGTATTCAAAGAGTATTGCTTAAAACTTGAAGAGGCACAAGAGTCCACTGGTAGGTCAAAGAGAATATTATTTGTCAAAAGGGATCAAATAGAATCTATTTTAATTCTGGGTGAACGTGTCAAGAAAAAATTATTGCAGATACAAAAAAGGCTAAATATTACGGAATAACTTTTGAAAGCACTCCCGATGAAAGCAGAACCGACAAAATAAGTCAGGTAAGTTTTTTATTTAATAAAATTGCAGCCAAATAGCCATATACAGTTACTTTGCTTAACATTTTACATTTACATTTTACATTTTTGCATATTCATTTATCGATTTCACTCTTTTACTGCACAGTTCTATGTGATATCGTTCACAGGCTTCGTTACACAGTTCACATACACATGTTGCGGTTGGGTCGTGATAAGTTTTGTTTTTGCAGATTAGATGATGAAAGCCGTGAGTAGAAAGTCTAGTTACAACATGTCGCTGTTCGAAGTTTGGTGCTGTCCATGAGCGGTTCGTCATTGCTTCGGTGCCATGAAACTCCGGCCATATTTTTTCTCGTTTGTCCTCCATGATCTTCAGTTGCTTTCTGGATGCCCTGGTGTGTGGCATCATATATCGAAGTCTGATGTCTTCAATTAGGAATGTCTCTCTCGCTAGCAGATACACTAGTCTAGATCTTGTTGTCTTTGAGAGACCTAGTGCTCTTTTTAGATAGGTCGATTTTACCTTTTCTAGTGTTTCTAGATGTTTTTCTGTCAGGTGGTCCCATATAACCTCCATCCCATAGGCCAGGACTGGCAAGATTTTTGCGTTGAATAATTTCATGGCCGTTTCTAGACTGAGTAGGCGGATGTTTTTGATGTCCTGTATTGCTATTATTGCTTGGGCTGCACGTTCTGTTGTATGTTTTGTGAAGCATTTGGCTGTTGATTGCAATGTCACTCCTAGGTATTTAAAGTCTGATGAGATTTTTATTTTTTGTCCTCTGATACTGATTTCCGCATTCTTGGATGTTTTGTCTCCTTTTCTGAAAATTACCATTTCTGACTCTGTTATGTTTATGTGTAGTTTGTGTTTACTGCACCATCTGTCTATTTTCTCAATGATTCTCTGCAGCTTCTGTATATCTGTTGAACCTACTGCTATGTCGTCAGCGTATGCATATATATACACATCTTCTTCATTTTCTCCAATTCGGAGTACTTCTTCAGTGGCAAGAATGTATAGCAAAGGGCTCATTGGGTCACCCTGTAAGACTCCGTTCGATTGCAGAATGGGGTTCGAAAAAGAGAGGTTGTCTGATTGTATTCGAGGATTGATTTGATTATACGCTATCTTCTCCCATTGTGTTTTCCAGTTTTCGTACTATGAGCTCTCTTTCCAATAGGTCAAAGGCTTTGGTAAAGTCTATGAACACTGTGTAGAACATTTGTTTCTTTTGTAGCGCTTCATCGATGTTGTTTAGAAGAAGCCTGACTGCCGTAAGTGTTGATCTTCCAGATCTGAAACCCATTTGTTGTTCTGGGAGATGACTGTCCACAGAGGCTTGGATTTTTTGTGTTACTATCTTCGAAAACATCTTGAATTGAGTATTTTCCAGGGCTATGCCTCTGTACTTGTTTGGGTCCACTGGGTCTCCTCTACCTTTGTAGAGAACTTTTATTGTCGAGTGTCTCCATCGTGTCGGAATGCTTCCAAGTTCCAGGCATTTGTTAAACAGTTTGGTCCATATGTGTTGGAGGGCCCCTTTTGCATCTTTTATATGTTCATTGTATATATTACCAGGTCCTGCTGCTTTCTTGTTCTTCAGTGCTTTTATTACTTCTTTCACATCATCTTCATTTAGGGGTTCCCATGTATTGTCTTTTTCCTTAGTTTGATGTTGTTTCTCTTTCTTTGGGGGTGTTTTGAGTCCTTGTTTGTTCAGTATCTTACTGAAGTGGTCTTCCCATTCCTTCAGGTCTATATTTGGTGTATGAGCCATTTTTCTTGGTCTTGCTGCTATGTATGGGTCTTTCTCTGCTTCATCCGCTTCTCTTTTTGCCTCAGTTTCTATGTATTCTTTTTTCTTCTCTTCTATTAGTTTTTTGTAGATTCTCCTCTCTTCTGCATGCAGTTTGTATGTTTCCTCGTCATGCTGGTTTCTTAGTCTGTGGAGGATTCTTGGAACAGTGTTCCTTTTGCTGTAGCATTCAGCATCGAACCATCTTTTGGCCGTCCTTGTTTTGGGGATTGTTTGTATCACTGAATTTTTTAGGACGTCTTCTGTTTGGTCTGTTGCTTTTTCAAAGTCTCCTTCCTCTATGAAAGTTTCTATTTCTGTTATTTGTTCTTGCTCGTTTGTTAATTTTTCTATATCAATTTTTCTTTGTGTGATTTGGTGGGTCTTTCTTGTCAGGTAAGTAGATACGTCCATACAGAGGAAGACATCGTGAAAGTTTGAAGATCCTCATTACTTTTTTTTATGTCGGGAAAGACTGCAGGGGAAATGTCAAAAGATATTCCACAGCAGCTGGAAAAAGATGGACTGGATATTGCGTTGTGCAGGTTCATTGCGAGGCGAACGTGGAGGAGACAACGAAATATTTCACAAGTAAATCTAAAACCTCTGTTCAGTCCTGTGCTAATTATTCCTTAAATGTCTGTAGAGTTCATACAGTCTCATGTGTTCCTTCCAGCGTCATCTGGTTTGCAACTGTGGAGAAGTTATATTCATTCTTCTCGTTTCCTACACAAAGATAAGAATTACTTGTACAAAAAAGGGAAAAAAGTTTGAAATTATTATCTGATACTCGCTGGAGTGTTTATTACAATTCTGTTAAATGCATAAAAGAAAACGCGTAAAGCGCTTTGGAAGATATAAAACATTCATTCAAGGCAAACCTTGATACTAGATCTGCCACAAGTTTGCTCTTTCCAGCTACATGTGATTTTACCTTTTTGGCCTTCATCAACTTTTGGCAGACGGTGTGGAGAAACTAAATTTAGTCCTACAATATCTACAGTCTCTAATAATGACTTTGGATAAAGAACTCACCAAATTAAAAACCTAGAATGAGTGTCTAGTGACGAAACAAACTATTGTTATAGACAATGTTATTACTTTTGGCACTAAACAATGCGGTGATACGTACATTAACATTGACATACGAGGTTCAAATGGTTCAAATGACTTTGAGAACTATGGGACTTAACATTTGAGGCCATCAGTCCCCTAGTACTTACAACTACGTAAACCTAACTAACCTAAGGACATCACACACATTCATGCCCGAGGCAGGATTCGAACCTGTGACCGTAGTGGTCGCGCGGTTCCAGACTGAAGCGCCTAGATCCGCTCTTCCACAACAGCCGGCCGACGAAGGAGAGGTGAGGGTAAATAAAACAATGCCGGGTGAACTATCTCATGACGCTGGATTGTCGATTCAGGAAGGAGTTGGTCAGCCAATGCGTAGACCGATTTATACAAGAATTGCCACAACGACACGTGGCCGTGAAGGAAATCACCAAAATTTTTCAGACTATTGAAACAAAACTTAAGTTTGAAGCTTCTGATGATGCTCTGGCTGTAGCACTGGAGAATTTGGTAGAAATTTATGATGAGTTTGTAAAGGAGCAGGTGCTGAAACAGATAAAAATGTATCGTTGGCATCTACGTGCAGCTGATACAAGTGTGGGCGTTGTTGCTAGATGGTTAGAATTTCCGTAAAATAAAGGCACGAAAACATGTTCTGTGGTAATATCAATAACAACTACTATCTCGTACTAAGCTTATGACATGTAAAACGGAAGTTAATTTTCTTATTCTAATCTTTGTTATTTCTATGCGCTGTATCTGAAGGTCTCTGTGCTAAATGTTACTCCTATTCTGAGTTTCTCTCTTATATCTTAAAGCAGGGCTTCACAACATACGTGCTCGCGGAGCAAGCTGTGAGCAGCAAGGCGCGAGCACGCTACCCCCACTACCGGACCAGAGCGGAGAGTGGGGAAAGTCACGTGGGGCACACAACAGCTGCCGCCAGTCAATGTAAATCCGCGGCCACCTGCAAGGGTATTACCCACGTATTATTACTGCGACAAATGTAACAATTAAAGGAGAATGTACACATGCCACATAATTTTATTAGCTTAGTGTATGCCTCTACATTCGCATTAATTTGTGAACTGTTACACAATAAAAGGTGTCACTGAAGTGTGGGATTCTCGGTTATCTTGTACTTTTTGCCCTTTACAATTGCGTCTATGTTCGGAGTAATTGTTCTTGTGCATTTTAGGCGCAGCGTGCAGCTTAAATTTCGATCAGACAATGCGTTTCTCAGGCGCATCTTGTTACCTTTCATTGCAGAGAACAGTTGTTCACAAACGTACGTGGAACCGAACATTGATAGTATTGTAGCCGCCAGTTTGTGCAAACGAGGAAATCTATCCTGAGGGAAGTGAAGTGTCTGTAGAATTCCAAAATGTTTTTCTTGTTCTGAAATTTGTCTCTGTATTCTCTGTCACACTGGAGGTCAATAATTTCTTGCTGCAGCTCTGGACGAATCTCTTAAATATTTGCTGAATATGGAGAGAACAGATAAAAATCACTGTCTAGTGCTGTCATATCTTGAAAGCGCTGATCAACTAAACTATGTGAATAACGTTCACAGTCTTTGTGAACATCTTGCATGGATGATAATTTAGGAAAATGAGCTAGTTTTCCTGTTTCCAGCTGACTCACCCAAAGTGTCAATTTCATTTTAAAAACTCGTATTCAATCTATGAAATGAGTAATTAGCAGATCTTTACCTTGTAGTAAAATGTTCAAAGCATTCAGATGGCTAGTTAAATCTGCTAAGAACGCGAGATCACATTCAAACGTGCGCGCGCATTTCCCCTCCCTCCCCTCCCTCCCTACTCCGCGACCTTGCACCTGCTCACGAGCACGTGCCTGAGCAGACGCGAGTACTCGCGCTCAAAACCGGCCAGTTGTTAAGCCCTGTCTTAAAGTATTTGTATTACAAATACTAGAGAGTAGAGTACAGAAATTATAAATACTTGATTCTTCGTCAGTCATTAGATCTGAATTATTCATTTTTTCCAAAATGTACACTGCAAATAAATCAGTTTCTAGGCACACCAGCGGGCCCATTTACACTGAAGAGCCAAAGAAACTGGTACACCTACCTAATATCGTGTAGGGGCCCCGCGAGCACGCAGTAGTGCCGCAAGACGACGTAGCATGGACTCGACTAATGTCTGAAGTAGTGCTGGAGGGAATTGACACCATGAATCCTGCAGGGCTGTCCATAAATTTATAAGAGTACGAGAAGGATGGGATCTCTTCTGAACAGCACGTTGCAAGACGTTCCAGATATGCTCAATAATGTTCATGTCTGGCGAGTTTGGTGGCCAGCGGAAGTGTTAATCTCAGAAGACTGTTTCTGGATCCACTCTGTAGCAATTCTGGATGTATGGGGTGTCGCATTCTCCCGCTGGAATTGCCCAAATCCGTCGGAACGCACATGGGCATGAACGAATGCAGTTGATCAGACAGGATGCTTACGTACGTGTCACCTGTCTGAGCCGTATTCTACGTATCATGGGTCCCATATCGCTCCACCTGCACACGCCCCACACCATTACAGAGCCTCCACCAGCTTGAACAGTCACCGCTGACATGCAAGGTCAATGGATTTATGAGTTTGTCTCCATGTCCGTACACGTCCCTCCGCTCGATACAATCTGAAACGAGACTCGTCCGACCAGGCAACATGTTTCCAGTCATCAACAGTCCAATGTCGGTGTTGACGTGCCCAGGCGAGGCGTGAAGCTTTCTGTCCTGCAGTCATCAAGGATACACGAGTGAGTCTTCGGCTCCGAAAGCCTATATCTACTGGTTCTCATGCTGACACTGTTTGATGGCCCAGCATTGAAATCTGCAGCAGTTTGCGGAAGGGTTGCACTTCTGTCATGTTGAACGATTCCTTTCAGTCGACGTTGGTCCCGTTCTTTCAGGATCTTTTTCCGGCCGCAGCGATGTCGGAGATTTGATGTTTCACCGGATTCCTGATATCCAAGACACACTCGTGAAACAGTCGAACGGGAAAATTCCCATTTCATCGCTACCTCGGAGATGCTGTGTCCCATCGCTCGTGCGCCGACCATAACGCCACGTTGAAACCCACTTAACTCTTGATAACCTGCCATTTTAGCGTCGGTAACCGATCTAACAACTGCGCCAGACACTTATTGTCTTATATAAGCGTTGCCAACCGCAGGGCCATATTCTGACTGTTTACATATCCCCGTATTTGAATACGCATGCCTATACCAGTTTCTTTAGTGCTTCAGTGTAATTTCGCCGCCCCGGGAATCCGACGGGCTTAGTGCGCCACAGGCGTAAATTATGTTGACGCTTATTTACAGATTAACTGACCGTCTTACGTAACATCATTGGGGACACATAGATTAGGAGACAGGTTTTTTTTTTCAGAGTCTTTATAAAGTGTTAATGTAAAATCCATCACAGTGCTTCAGTTACCGTCCAACTTTAAATATTTTTTCTAGAATGCATATGCTACAGTCACTTGTTTGAAATGGCGTAATTTAAGTATTTCGCTTATAATGTTGATTGGATCTGCAGTAGTCGATATCAGGCTTATTATTGCCAGACTCGTCCAAATACCTTGTTTTAGTCTCTGGTGATTTTCCCTAGAATGCAGCCAAGAATTTCCTCGCTTATTTTCATCAACTCCTATGTCTCACTGTCGGATAAATTGTTTGAATGTTTCCTTTAATTATGCCTACTTTGAGGTTCTTTCTTTAGAAATGTTTGATTTTTCGTTTGTACTTAATTAGACTCATATAAATTTGTCCTTCTATTGTCCTTTCATGCATAGTTGTTTCCTTTGATTGAACATCACTGCATTTTTGCTTTCTTCGGCTAAATGTCTTTTGATTACGACATCTTTAAGAGAAATGAAATAAAATGAGCGTATGGCATCGTTGGCCGGGAGGCCCCGTCTGGGGAAGTTCGGCCGCCAAGTGCAAGTCTTATTTCAGTCGACGCCACATTGGGCGACTTGTGCGCCGGTGATCAGGATGAAATTATGATGAGGACAACACAACGCCCATTCCCAGAGCGGACGAAACCTCCAATCCGCCCGAGAATCGAACCCGGGCCCGCTTGCAACGGAATCGAGCTCATTACCACCCAGCTAAGCAGACGGACATCTTTAAGAGAATTCTCTTGAAACTATTCTAGAATCGCGCAGCTACGCCATTGTAAGGAATGTGCAGTGGCTGGAATCCAGGTCATGGTGGTTAACACCAACGATGTATCACACTACATGCACGTCAAGGAATTAACATTTCGGAACTTGGTGCACGCAAGCTACTCTATTCAGCGAGACTTGAATGAAAGAAGTGTGTGGTAGCCTTACATATACAAATTATACAGGGATTTCAATGGTCGCTGGATCGGTAAAAGTGGCCTGCCGGTTTTTCTTGTGGGGTTATCTGCAAGACAAAGTAAATGCAACAGTACCAAATACTCGACAGAAAATGATAGAACGCGTCAGAAATGCTTGCACAAACATTCCACCAGACATGCTTTTAAGCTGCGTACATGCACTCCAAGCACGAATTAATAAATGTATCGAAATGGCGTAGAATCCGAAGATGCAATAAAATGGGGGTTCTATATGAAAATTCAAAGTTGACCGCGTCCGAGCAGGAAGGTTACTTCGGAGGTGGGCAGTCGTAGCACAAACAGATGTCCCCTTTACTGATATTTACTTTTTACATAGAACATTTTTTTTCGTACGATGCGCCGTTTTCGAGATGTTTAGTTGCATCAGTTTAAAACAAACATCTTGTATCTTAACGGGGACACTAGAATACAAAGCATAACAAGTACTCCAGCAACGACTAAGCAGCGCTGCTGCATGTCGGTGCAGTGAGCATGGACCAGGGCACTGCACATCACCGCTAGAATTTTCAAATGTACCTGTTAATACATATCGATGAAAGTACATTAATATGGAAACGCTCTATCGAATGGGCACTTAAAGTTCCGATTTAAAAATAACATAATTGTATTTGCAACGGGAAACAAACGATGGATGTGACTTGACGGAGATCCCAGTTTAGAAACTTGTTTTGGCTATTCTGGAAAAGTTCCACTGCGAAAATCACTTCTTTCTCGTACTGGAAATGCTGGTTTCTTCATTTGAGGAAAGACGAAGAAGTAACTGGGAGTCGTGACAGGAGAATAAGGTCGATGAGGTGAAATTTGGTAGCCCAAAGACGCAAAGCACGATACGTGGCAGTGTATTATGGACAAAAAGCTGTGTGCCCCTCGACGTCAACCCGTGACGCTTTGTCTCGACAGCCACCGCAACCTCATCAGGAGGTTTCGGTAGTATATCACTGTGATAGTTTGTCCCCCAGGAGCTTAATCAGTTGGCACCAGATCACGGTAGTCCCAAAAACCACTCAACACCACATAGTCTCATACTGGTTGGGTCTTCGTCTATTTCAGCAGTGGTAAACCAGATGACTCCAATGTTTGTTTTGCTCCGTTGTCTCGGGGTAATAGTGATACACGTAGGACTGGGCCATGGTGGTAAGTCGGATAAAGAGACGAGTTATATTTGTCTAAGACAGCTGTGACATTTCCTCTGCTGCCTTAGTTTTTTAATGTTTGTGAGCAGTCCCGGAACCCAGCGGGCGGCAACCATTGTCGTCTCCAGAGCGTCTGCCAAATGTTGGAAATTGATCCAAGACTGACTTTCACTTTTTGGACCATTGCTACGACTGTTACACTACAATCGCTGAGCAGCAGGGCCTCCACGTGTCACGCATTTCCTGATTCTTTACGGAGAGATGGTATGCTTCTTCCAGCTTCGTCACTCAGTGTCGTTTGACCACAATGAAGGCGTCTGAGCACCTAATTGCTGTATCATACGATGGTGCATTGTTGCCGCACACTTCCACCGATTCAGCATGGATTTTTGCAGTATCATTCCCCGTCAAATACAGAAAACACGTTAACGCACGATACTCCAGTTTGTCAATGAGCTACGCCGTTTTATTTTGGCTCCTCTAGTGGCTTACTACGGTTCCGTGTCACGGGGATTTTAATGTGTACCAGGACTGCAGTCATGTACCTACAAGCAAACAAAAAAATAATTACGTAACTTTATTTTTTCGAGATGATAAGTAAAAAATATACAACTCCTCGTATTGCACATGAAGTAGCTACTATATACGAGTAACACGTAAAATGATAACACAAAATTTGAAAAGTATCAGTTTAGTTCAGCAGTCTGCTGTTTAGCGATGGAAAGTAAAATACGAGGCCGTGCTGAAAAGTAATGCCTTCGAATTTTTCATGTGAAAGCTCTTAAATCTTTTCAGATAAAACAAACGTTATTAACATTCTACATATTTATTGTTTATGCCTACATATTTATTTCTCAATATAGTCACTCTAGCGACCAACACATTTCTTCCAACGAGAGACCATTTTGCTGATACCGTCACTTTTGACTTTGTTGACGAAGCCACAACCGCACCTCTGCTTGCATCGCTTCGTAACTGTCAGAGTGACGTCCTCGAAGGTGTTCTTTAAGTTCTGAATACAGATGAAAATCAAATGGGGCCAAGTCGGGGCAGTATGGAGGATGACCGATGACATGATCCCGAGACGTCGGATTGTTGCAGACGTCGCAGCACTCGCGTGTTACCTAGTATTGACATGCTGAAGGAGACGGTACTGCGGACTAACTTTTCGAATTCGAAACGAGATTGCACCACGGTGTCTCTCACGTACAGACGTAGTTACGTTACACACCCCCATTTTACAAGCTATAATTCTGTTGCAAATATGTAGACATGAAGAATAAAGAGGTAGAAAGTTAATCAACATCTGTTTTATTTAAAAACTTCTAGGAGATTCACATAAAAAATTCGGAGGTATTACTTTTCGGCACGCCTTCTTAGATAGGAGAGAAGAGGAAACGAGAAATAGAGAAAGAGAGAAGAAGAGAAAGGGAAATAAAGGTGCGCATAAGACTTTTGACCCCTGATACACAAATACGCTTACCCGAATTCCAAAAGGCTCTTACTACTTTGCTACTGTACTAGACCCCACTGTTACACCACGGATTAGTAGCTTATAATCCTGCTCTATATTACACTGCATAGCACTACACTGCACATCACTATTCTACTTGGACTTAGAAGCAAAACTTTCTTCTTCATTTCTCAGAGTTACAGGACCCTTGCTGCGATGTGGCCTTTACTTTTCTCCCTCTTACAAGGAAAGACAGGGCTGTCAGGGTTATAGGAAATACTTCCTCGTCACTCTCGACACTCATCTCTTTGCTGCTTCCAAAAGGACGTTGAGGTTGGACGTTTTATCTGCCGCATCTCGTTGTCGTGATGTATAGCTGCTTCCAGTCTGTTCTCTAAGCCAGGTACGCCTTTCCTACAGCTTCTTGTCAACGGACAGACTCCCAGAAGATGTGCTCCAGGGTTTCTCACATTCATCGGTGGCTAGGGTGCGTTGACATGTTTTTGGTAAATAAGTGAGATATGGCCCACATCTTGTCAGGTAGTGTACTGCAATGATATGCATATGCCAAATAACAGCTTGCAGCAGACAGCGTTGGAGTGTCGTCGCAGACAGGTTCACTCACGCTGCAGTGCTTCAGCATTGAGGCGACACACTACAGCCATGTAAAGATGTGGTCAGTCTGTACTGAGTGAGGTAGCACAGCGTAGCCCAGTGACTGCTCCTCGCTGCGTACGAACCTCCTTTATCTACTGATTCCACACCCGCAACAGCCTAGATATAATGGTATGGTAAACCTATTCCTAGGACCCCAGCCATACCGTCCCACTGAAACGCACTCCCACGCAGATATTGCGGCCTCTGATGTCGATGCGACATACCGAGACGTGGTCTCGTGTTTCCACTTTCTTTGGCCGCCTTTCTTTGACTGAGCTTGATACTGCACGAAGAACTGCGTAGACTGATTTTTACGAGCACGCCGATCTTGCTCTTCAGTGGAGGTAGCAAGTAGCTGAGTACGTTTCTTTGGCAACACCGGCTGCTGGTTTCTCCCAGAGGCTGGGCTTGCGTGCATTCCGGCGGCTACGTGACAACTGTAGTCAAACGGTTGGAGTCCGCCGCGTACGCTGCTTGGCGGCGGTGTCCTGTTCTGGCTGCCAAGGACACCGCAAGGCAAGCCTTTACAATACTGTCTTCGACCATGTCTAAAGAAAAGAGTACGAGGAAACATTTGTTTCTTCCCCGTCGCTCAATTCTCTGCCTGAGAGTCACTATAGAAGAAGATACTTCTTACTGTTCCACGTACTAAGTTTTCCTTCCCATTTCATTTACAAACGGATCGAGGGAAGCATGACTAGTTACTAACTTTTGCGCTAGCTCTTATTAGTCTCATTTTATCCGTACTGTTTCCATACGAAGAACAGAATTCTCGAACATTCCGCCATGACAATAGGTTCTTCGTGTTTCCTACTTAAGTTCTTGTGATATATTCATTCTCGTTCTCATTACGTAGCATTTCTGATACACTCTATCGGTAGTCGCAAACTTGTGACGATTAGTGCCACCATTTTTTTTATTCTTCCGTTGCTCCCTAATACTATGATTAGTATCCTAGACGATTAAGCAAAATTCCAGCATGGGCAACACAATTATTTTGTAAGTAATTCCTTTAATGGACGTCCTGCAGTTTCACAATGTCCTCTCGAATAGTTTACAACCCTGGATATGAATGACATGACTGACACCATTTGCAATCCATTATTCGTGTCGTAAAAGCCTAATAATTTTATACATTCTTCCAATTGTCCAAATTTAAATTTCCCTACGTTAAAAAGCAGCTGCCAGTCTTTGTAACAGGCTGATATTTTGTCGTTGTCTAACTGGACATTACGCTATATTTATATCCGATAAAACTTTCTCTTAGATAAACACATTATCTGAAAATATTCTGACATTAATGCAGACGCTTCTCAGGCACATCTAGTATTAATCTTGTTTCCATGGGTGACTTTCATTTCTACTTCTTTTAAGGAAGGTTTAGGTACCAAGATAGCAGCTCAGTCTAAGGAAAATACTAGTGTGTCGTGCAAAAGTCAAACAAAAATATTATTTTATTAATCAAATACTTTAAACGAAGTATATAATGTTACAAAGTGCTCAAGATTGAATACATATTAACTAAATGATAGTCATGTACACAATCTACCCGAACGAGTTTCTAGAGTTAAAACGTCCTCAACACCAAAGATATTTCGTCTACTCTGCAAAGCACGAACAGTAACATATGCCTTACATTCAAGATTGGTTAGGTCCTGTTCAGACTACTGTTTCCATTATCAGAGAAAAGCTCTAGGATTGTCTTTCTGGCAGTCGTAAATAATTCTAATAAAGCATTTCTACGTGGAACAGAATTCTAGAAAATATTCAGAGTTCGGACCTAATAGTCTACATGAAACAAAACGACCTCGTTCACGGCAAGCACTGTTATCATATTTTCAGAGCCATTGATTGAGTCAAAGATTCGGTGTTTTCAGACTTTCGAGAAACCATCGATTCAGTTCTACACACGCCTGAGAAAAAAAATACGTGCATCTAATTAAGTTTATGATATACAGTCAAGTAGTAGCGCGTTATTGTTGTTGTTGTGGTCTTCAGTCGGAAGGCATGATTGACGCAACCTTCCACGCTAGCATATCATGAATACGTCTCTTCATGTTTGGTAACTACTGCAACAGACGTCGAAATTGTACTTGCATACTGAATTCGGGCCTTAGTCCTTCTCTACAATTTTCACCCACACCTCCTTCCACTACCGAGCAGATGAATCCTTCATGTCTCACCATGTATCCTATCAACTGATCCTTTATTTTAATCAAGTTTTACTTTACAAAATGTTTTTCTTTCTCCAGTACTGTTTGGCACCTCTTCATTAGCTATCCGATTTACCCATGAACCATCAGCATTCTTTTGCAGCACCACATTTCAAAAGTTTCTCTTCTCTTCTTGTCCGAATTGTATACTACCAACGTTTCACTTCTGTACAATGTTACCCTCCATACAAATACCTTCATAAAATACTTCCTAAAGTATTTACTCTATTTAAACAAATTTCTCTTTTTCAAAAGTTCATTTCTTGCTGGTATAAAAGAATCTCAAGCCATTTTGACTATTTTTCGACCGTGACTCTCTCACGAAAATTGTAAAGGATTTTTTTTAAATTAGCGATATCAGTCACAAACTTTGTCAACTATTGTATTACTTCCTTATCTAGCGACATGTTTCGAGGGTTGTAGCTCATCGTCAGGCTAAATGGCATTACAAAAACAACTTTACAATAACGTCCTACTGATGTTACATTGTCTTTTCGTAAATGCTGTGGTCATCTTTGTTCTTTTGTCGTGGCCGTTTCGTTGTGATGCGTTGCGGTGTTTTCATTACCGCGGCTCTCTTGGTCACTGTTCACAAATTGTCACTAACATAGCAGTTACTTGGCAACGGCCTTGACGCAGTGGAGATCACACTTTGTGGCACACGGAGGGACCGTGCTACGACCTGCTGTGTTTGACCAGTATCCAGGGTCCAGTCGCCCTAGTATTCTACACCTCATAACGTCATCGATATGAGTTCTTTGAGCCATTTTCAACACACAGTCACCATTAGCACGTCTGAAAAAGTCTGCACACTTACTCGCTGCACAATACTCTGACATGCACCAACACACCTCTGCGTATGTGGACTGCTGCCAGCGCCACCGTGCGACGATCGCATGGTCATATCCCGAGGTGTTCTAAACCCGCAAACCACCCACCAGAGGATTGTTTCACCATGTATCAGCATTATCCTTAATTTATGAGCATGAGTGTAAATACAAGACCTTACTTGAGTGTAAACTACTTTTTTCTGAAGTTTATATGGGGAAATATTGACACCCTTTCGACATTGTTCCATATTCATCTGTCGATATTACCGCACTCAGACATCATACTACCACAAGACATTAATGACTTTGCTAAAAGATACACTAGAAAACATACTGTCTACAGACTAATCTCGTGCTATAAGATACACTAGAAAACATACTGTCTACTGACATTATAATTATTTCCGGTCAAAAAGTATTGAAAGGTTTACTTTAGTTTAAGCACAAACCAATAATAACATCAAAACTCAATAAACTTTAAATTTAGCACCACACTGAGACTGTTTTTTACAAGAACTCGTTATCTCTGCAGCTTACTTCTAGCATCATATGCCATGCTGCAAAACTATCTCCCACTGACTACAGCACCACTCAGTGGAGGAAACGATGGTGTCGATCTTGACTGGTACGTCAGCATGCCCTCGGTCTCCACTATAGACGTTTCTGATACGTTGAATAATGTCCAAAAGGGTGAAATGGGAAGTTTTTTTCAGTCTGATAAGCTGTCGATTAAGTCGATAGTCTTGTATTCTGGAACAGTGGATTTCAAATCTTCGTTCAGCCTAATTTAATTTTCCTGTGGTTTTCAAAACACATTGTAGGTGAACAATATGATGGTCCTCTGCATAGGGCTAAAATCCCATAGTTGATTAGTTTTGGCATCTTTATCCCGATATAATGCTCTGTATGTAAAAATCTATCTCTTAATGAGAGGTTAATTGGTTGGTTAATTTCGTTCCATGGATCATCTAGCAGTCCCTCTCTAAGATGTAGATCAAGTCAGTTAATGATTACAGTACACTTCACCCGTAAAAAATACAGCAACATATTGAATATTAACATGATTGTTTTACCCTTTCGCGTTTCGTGGGATACATATGTCCCATCAAACCAGTACACAGCTTTAAACGCTGTGACGTTTATATCCCTTAGCTCTCTACTTGTATCATCTAGCTAGAAGCTTTCGGAACTTCGATAAAAATGCTACAGCCAATAGAGTGGAGATATATCAGGCTGTGGGTGATCAAATAATGCGAAAGCTGGCACAGTGAACCTGTTCACAAAAATCTGGCCAAATCACCTTCTCCGATTTAAGACTGAAGTAACTAATTGTGTGTTTCCTTATACACTGAGACGATAAACGTCATGGGATACCTCCTAATATTGTGTAAGACCTTCTTTTGCCCGGCGTAGGGCGGCAGCTGGTCGTGGCATGGACTCAATCAGTAGTTGGAAGCACACTGTGCAAAAATATTAAGCCACGCTGCCTCTACAGCCAATTGCGAAAGTGTGGCCGGTGCAGAATGTTGTGCAGGTCCCATAAATGTTCGATGGGATTCATTTAGAGCGATCTGGGTGGCCAAATTATTGGCTTGAATTGTCCGGAATGTTTTTCAAACCAGCTGCGAACAATTGTGGCCTGGTGACATTACATCGTGTGTGGAAACATGAAGTCCATGAATGCTAATGGTCTCCAAGTACGCGAACATAACAATTTCCTGTCAATGATCGGTTCAGTCGGACCAGAGGACTCAGTCCATTCCATGTAAACACAGCCTACGCCATTATGGAGACAGCACCAGCTTGCACAGTGCCTTGTTGACAACTTGGGTCCATGGCTTCGTGGGGTCTGCGCCACACTCGAACCCTACCATCGGCTCTTACCAACGGAAACCGGGAGTCATCTGACCAACCCACTTTTCTCCAGTCGTCTAGGGTCCAACTGGTGTGGTTACGAGTCCTCGAGAGGTGCTGCAAGCAATGTTGTGCTGTTAGCAATGGCACTTGCGTCGGTCGTCTGCTGCCATAGCCTGTTAACGCCACATTTCACTTCACCGTACTAACGGATACGTTAGTCATATTTCTCGCATTGATTTTTGTGGTTATTGAACGCAGTGTTGCTTGCCTGTTAGCACTGGCAACTTTACGCAAGTATCGCTGCTCGTAGTCGTCAAGTGAAGATCATCGGCCACTGTGTTGCCTGAAGTCTGACATTATCTTGACATGGTCTCCAAGTACGAGAAAAAAAGAAAAAACAATTTCCTTTCAATGATCGGTTCAGTTGGACCAGAGGACCCAGTCCATTCCATGTAAACAGAATCTACACCATTATGGAGACAGCACCACTCGACCTCAGAATATTAAATTTCCCAACGATTTCTAAAACAGAATGTCCCATGCGTCTGGCTCCAACTACCATTACGTGTACAAAGTCTGTTAGTTCCCATCATGTGGCCACAATCACATCAGAAACCTTTACAGGTGAATCACAAATGACAGCTCCACTAATGCTCTTCCCTTTTATGCCTTCTGTACGTCATACTCAACCATCTATATATGACTAGTGTGATAAAGCGGTTTCTGGTGCAATTTTAACATCAAATTAAATAATTGCTCAATTAATTACCCCCAAACCCTGATAAAATCATGGGCTTTCCCCAGCCAGCACGTGGGTTCCCCTCAGGGAACTCCCAGGCCCTCCTCTCCCCCTACCTTCCTGTGACGTAATCTAGGATGGCAGGCTGGGAAAAAATGGTTAGAAATTCAAATTTATTGTCGAGAATATCAAATTTTGTGTTTACCTTGAGGTATGGAGAACAACTAACCTAGTTCACAACACCACCACCAGGGGGAGCTGTTCGCTCTCCCTTATCCCCAAATCCCAACTCCGTCCCCTCCCCTCCCCTCCCCCATCTGAAACGTATTGGGAAAACACTCAGTCTGTGCTGGCCACTGAACAGGATGGATGTATAGGGTGTGATCAATAGGTAGTAGGACTGAATTAATTTAATTTTTTTTATTTAACTAATTGGTACAAATCCTTTGTATTCCTCAAAGTAGCACCCTTGTGCTTCAACACAAAGCGTACAACGTGATTCCCACTGCAATTACACCTTCTGGAACTCGCTTTCTATGATCCTCTTTAGAGACGCCATCACGGCGTTTGGGAATACCTCTACAGCGTTGAAGCGGTGAACCCTTGAGATCCCGCTTGAGCCGGGGAAAGAGGAAGAAGTCGGCCAGTGACAGACCTGGACTGTAGGGAGGGGGCAGGCAACGTAGCAACCCTGTTCTTGGCAAGGTGTTCCAATACCCTCAGCACACAGTGACACTGTGCATTGTCATGGTGCAGCATCCAACAAGTGGCGATATCTGACCACACTCGGAGGACGTGTTTGCGCAACCTTTCAAGCACTTCCACGTAAGATTTAGCATTCACAGTTTGTCCAGGGAGCACAAATTCCCGGTGAACCACACCACAATGGTCAAAAAATCAGTTAAGCACGATTTTGATCCTTGACTTGCTCATTTTGGCTTTCTTCAGACGCGGGGAATTGGTAATGTGCCACTCAGTGCTCTGGTGTTTCGTCTCCGGGTCGTACTCATAACACCACAATTTGTCACTGGTAATCACATTGCGAAGAAAATTTGGGTTTTCCTGGGCACAGATCAGAATTTCCTGGGAAATTTGCACACAAGTCAATTTTTGTTCGTCGCTAAGGATTTTTGGCACAAACTTGGTGCACACCTTTCACATGGCCAAATCCTCAGTAACAATTTTTTGGATGGTACCCTGCAAAAACCCCAATTCATCAAGCATCAGACGAATGTTTACTCACTGGTCAGAGTCCAGGAGCGCCTTCACTTTGGTCACATTTTCATCAATCCTTGAAACTGATGAGCGACCAGCTCGCTGGTCGTCTTCGACGAGCTGCCGCCCCTCCCGAACAGCTTGTGCCATTCGAACACTGGTGAGCGGCTCGGGGCAGCATCCCTGTAGGCATCCTTAATCATTCCGAGGCTCTCCGTCGCGGTTTTCCCGAGTTTTGCACAGAATTTGATGGCGTAGCGCTGCTCGAGATTTTTTGTTCATATTGAAATGCCACCGCACTACTGAACGGAGGACCACAAAAATCGATTTGCTCGCTCTCCGCTTCCCTGCAGGCAACTGGAAAAAATATCGGTCTCTCCGGAGGGCTCCCCACTACCACGCCCAGGCAGTCCGACCCCATCCACTGCTCCATTCGCGCTACAGGAATTCAGTCCTGCTACTTATTGATAACACCATGTAAGTCTTTATTTTGTATCGAGTGTGGTATATTGTTTATTTAAACAATTTGAGCTGCCACTGATCTATCACTAGACAGTAGCTCCATACAGTTTCGTCAATAACAGCTATATATGTAGTGGATATTTTCGCTATTAGTGTAGCACTGGAATGTTGCTCCAGGCAGTCTAGCCAATAGCTCTGGCCAATAGCCCTATATGGGACGGATGGGTGGTAACAGTAATAGGACATCAAGCTATCACTGAGGTACAGGGGAGTAGCTTCCTGCTGATCTACAAGTGAACACCTGTTGGATGTGGAGAGGATATTTTCGTTATTAGTCCAGCACTATAGAGTTGCTCCAGCCAGGCAGTCCAATAGCCCTGTATGGGAAATACTGATAGCACAGCAAGCTTTCACTGAAGTACAAGGGAGCTGTCTCCTACCGATCTACATGTGAATATCTGCTGCTGCTGGGAGGAACTTAAGGAAGGGTATGATGTTATTAGAACAGCAACCCGCTGTCTCACTGTGCCAGTAACAGCCTGCTCTATATACAGGACTCCTTTAGCAACATCAGTTGAGAACGAAACACACTTATATCTATTTATAAGTTGAAGTCATAGGCACCTCAGTTTAAAAAAATACAAAATGGGGATTTTCTTTTGGAAATACACATAGAATTTCTCAAGTGAAATGTGGATTTCTTCCTTTATACAAGTTATTTTCGAAGATAGAAGAAATTGGACCACACACACGTTTTCATATCGTTAAAGTATCGTTATCTGTTGTCAAAATCCTATACAACCCTATGATATAGGCTATACTTTCTCTCAGTATTTTCTCATCAGGTAGAGAAATATCTTTTTTATCTGTTACATCTTGCATCACAGGACTAGAATAATAAACTTATTTTTGGCTCATGACAGAGTGCTAAGAGCATGCTCTACCTCTGTAATGGGATACCCCCTCACTTTCGAACTCTCTCTTAAAGTAAGCAAATGTCTCGTCACATATGAAGCCTCCCAAGGCAACAGCATAGAGAAGTTGTAAATATCAGGTTTATATTACATATCACTTTATAAATTCGGTAATATAGCTCATTTTATTACTACGATCATCTCTCCCTGTGTAGTTCGGAGATTCCATTAAACGATTTCGCCGCACCTAAAAAACGCCTGATTACCGCTACCTCGAATCATATCCATGACACTCTCACGATATCAAATTGATAGGCTAATTAATTAATTTGGTGATGAGACACCCTCATCCTGATGAGTAATTTTTTCCCATAGTCAGTTTGCACTCGCCCGGTAACCATTACAGACGTTTCCATGACGTCTGAGAGGCTGGGTAGTCACTTCCTCCAATAACAAAATGGGTGGTAACTGTCGTCAAATAGCTGAAGACATTCAGTACTAGCTGCGTTCTGTCTCTTGGTTGTGTTGTCATGCAGTTGAAAGAAAGGCACCTAGAATTTAGGTATACTGCTCCCATACTAATCCTGCTGAGACCCGTCAGTCTATGGGGACAGTAGGATGTTTCAATCTCTTCTTCAGCCCCATGACTCCCCAACCACTGGATTACATGTGAGCAGCTATCACCAGGTTGCGAGCCTCTGTCCATGCCTCAGGGCTGTACTGCTCCCAGTCAAGAACCCACTGCTCACCATGCCAGACGGCTGTTAATGAATCAAGACTCACAAAAGTTGTCCTATCCATCTCAGAAAGACTGGGTGCTTAAATGTCACTGAAGTAAATAATGGTATGTTGAGCAATATGTTCCCCTCATCCCACCTGCAAGCCAAAATGTTCTGAGATGTGTTTTCGAAATATCACGGAAAAGTTGACGTAGTGAGCAATAACAAATTTACAGTCTACTGACTGTCACATCCCAAACGCATATGAGTGTGCAGACCTACGTTTTCCTCAGAGTACAGCTCTGCAGAAGCCTTCCTGTTGGCTCCCGCCAAATTAATGGGTGGATGATATAAGAACTTGCATGGGAATCCCTAGAGGGAAGCTAATGTTCTTTTTGAGAAACACTATTCAGAACTGAAATTTGAAGCTGACTGCTGCCAATATACACACATCAAAAAAGTTTTGCATCATCACGGTTCCGAGGTTCCGGAACCTATATAGAACATTGGAATAGAGATCAACATAAACATCATTTCTGCCCTTTTCATTGCTCATGAAAACAACACATTGCAAGTTGAACCTCCTTCAGAGGTGGTGATCCAGATTGCTGTACACACCAGTACCTCTAATACCCAGTAGCACGTCATCTTGCGTTGATGATTGTCTGTATTCGTCATCGCATACTGTCCACCAGTTCATCAAGGCCCTGTTTGTCCAGATTATCCAACTCCTCAACGGCGATTCGGCGTAGATCCCTCAGAGTGGTTGGTAGGTCACGTCGTCCATAAACAGCCCTTTTCAATCTATCCCAGGCATATTCGATAGGTTTCATGTCTGGAGAACATGCTGGCCACTCTAGTCGAGCGATGTCGTTATCCTGAAGGAAGTCATTCACAAGATGTGCACGATGGAGGCGCGAATTGTCCTCCATGAAGACGAATGCCTCGCCAATATGAACTGCACAAACAAATTCAGAAGCATAACACCTGCACTTCATCAGTGTTCAATGACTGACTGTAAACATCCCTCCTGTAAATGACCTAATCTCCTTTATCGTATATCTATAATTACGGCGCTAGAAATGCGACAGTATAGTGGTGTCCAAGTCTTCATTGACACCACAGTTTATGTCCCCTCATTTTTTGTGTAACATAAATCTGAAAGCTACGAACTACAACAACTTTGTTAATGTCACCTGATAGAGAATTTTAAAAGATTTTTCCACATCTCTCTTTCGGTGTATCAGGAAACAAATACTGACTACATGTTGACGTCAGTCATATGTGGTGATTCCATTAAATATACATGTATTGGTCCACTGGAGCAAGCGAACAGTGATCGAAGGCACTTCCGCAGACCTGTGTAAAGGTTTGTTGCCCGTACTGGAGAAAGACCACATTGATTATAAAATGTACAAAATCCTATGACCAATATATTGGCTTTTCAGGTATACAGTGTTACGCTTTCTGATATAAATATTGTCCGCAATTTGGAATCAACTCTCTACATTCAACAATAAACTTGTGTTGGATCCTATAGAGCTGTCTTTTAATAATTATAGCCACTTGACAATCATATTCTTGCCACTCTCATATCTTGAAACGAGTTACCTTTTTCGAACCTTTCTGTTAAGGACCCCATACAGAAAAACCCCAACGTGGTTTTAGACAATCTCTCTGCATCCTGTAACTGTTCCTCAGTCTCTGCTCCGCCATCCCTGCAGCTTTGTCCATGTGATCATCCCAATTTAGTCGCAACTCAGTGGATGTTGGAAAGTGCTACATCTACCACTATCTGCGACCCATGGAGAAACAGGGTGAGCTGAATGCAAGCATAGGCTTACGAAGCCACTGTCACTGTCAATAAAATACTTGTGGGCTGTTGATCACATTGTCAATATATAAAATCGTCCGGCGTTTCGGCCATGGCACAGCCCTGAGGAAGGCCATTTTCTATAGTGACTGAAACGTCCCACAGTTTTATATATTGACAATGCGGTGAACAGCTCAGAAGAATTTTACTGGCAGTATGAGCTGAGTTAATGCGATGGGCCCATGTTTTGACCACTCAGTGGCTGTGGGAACATGTTATGACTTTTGAACACTATTAAGGTAAATACATTGTTTGTTCTCTATCAAAATCTTTCATTTGCTAACTATGTCTATCAGTAGTTAGTGCCTTCAGTAGTTTGAATCTTTTATTTAGCTGGCAGTAGTGGCGCTCGCTGTATTGCAGTAGTTCGAGTAACGAAGATTTTTGTGAGGTAAGTGATTTGTGAAACGTATAGGTTAATTTAGTTAGGGCCATTCTCTTGTAGGGATTATTGAAAGTCAGATTGCGTTGCGCTAAAAAATATTGTGTGTCAGATTAAGCACAGGCATGTATAATTTTTCTAAGGGGACGTTTCAATGTTGCAGCTACGCCAACTGTGTACAATGTATAACACCACCAACAAACAAAGCTTTCTCCTGCAACACAAGGTGATAAAAAGACACTATGAGCAGTTACAGAGGTGTTTCTCATTATGAAAAGTAGGAAGACTCCACATCATACGTAAACTGGAAGAAGGATGAGGACTTTGCTACTGCATTGTGGTCTGTTTCCAACCTACATACAGGTACCTCATTATTTTGCACTATCCAACAGAGAAAAACTATTAACTACAAAAATCCTGCTATAGTCGCCCCTTAGAGGACCCAAAAAGATATTACCATATCCCTCTCTTCTGATACATTGAAAACAAATACCATCTGTCTGCTGACACTGTGCATACATGGCGATCCTGTTAAATATACAGGTATTGGTCCACTGGAAGAGGTGGCCAGTGATCAATGTCGCTTGCACAAACCTGTGTAAAGTTTCATCGCCTGTACTATAGGAGGACCATGTCCCAAAGACTATCAGTTGCAAAACCGGAACTGTGTTGTTCTTTGATAAGCAGTCTGATACCCTGTTTTTCTGCTGTAGCATGTCCAGACCAAGAGCAGTGTATGACTACAGTTTTGTACACTGCCGTACATTTCGTTTTTTTTTTCAGCGCGACTTCAAGGTTTATTCCAGGTGCTAAACTGATATTAACACGTTTTAATCCATTTTCTCTCTCAGAAAGCTGGACATCGCATGGTGCAAACTATACTGCTCCAATAACACATGGAATGGATGAAATGAAAGACAGAGGCGATGTTTCTTATTGGCAAAAATACAGAAGACAACACAATGTATGGAAACTGGAAGAGTTTTGCAGAATTGTGAAGCATTTCCAAACAGCTGACTGAAGGTGATAACCTTTACATTTAATCTCATCTTTCACAATCATGGGATAGCAGACGTCTATGTGTTCTGTTTCAAAGAGACAAAGAGCATTGATTCCTTATATTGCATCCATGTATACAATCACTTTTTTGGTGTTGGCCATCCCCAGAAAGTGTCACTCCCACCAAGACTCTCTCCATCTCAAACAAGTGATATCAGTCAATCTTTATGTGGTAACACCAGCACCAGCATACCACTGGATGGATGGGGTAGGGCCGAGCAGTCTAAGGCACTGCAGTCATGGACTGTGTGGCTGGTCCCGGCAGAGGTTCACGTCCTCCCTCGGGCATGGGTGTGTGTGTTTGTCCTTAGGATAATTTAGGTTTACGTAGTGTGTAACCTTAGGGACTGATGACCTTAGCAGTCCCATAAGATTTCACACACATTTGAACATTTTTTGATGAGGTAGGAAAGGCACCATTGTTATAGGACAATTTACTGTCATAAGCACCACAGTTGATAATGTGATCAATTTTAGCAATTTTACCAGTTTTTATGTAATTTCATCACTGGCCAATGACATGGTAGCATGCTTCTCAATTTTTCTGTCATTGCTAAACCACCCCGCACTACTTTGCGTGTACCATATGCTAGATTGTGATTGTAGAAAGATGATTGTGCAGTTCATTCATTCATGGTTAATCCTTGAACATTTACACAAAAGTATACCAAACAGCGTTCTATTCCAATGCAGTTAGGTTATATGTATATTTCTAGCACTTCAATCATAATGTATAATTTACAATTACGATTAGCCAACTTTCCCTATGTTGATGGGAGTCACACAGCATTCTCGCATTTTTCAGATAAATTTGGAGATTGGAAGATCACCCAGTGTCGTCTTTGACCAACCCTCCCTACAACCCTGTCATCAATTAAATTTGCATCTGACCAGAAGTAGGAAGCTACTATACCCACTACATTCTACATCTCATGAAGGAACGGAGCGAGCTGAGTCCAAAACTGCTGTTCAGCGAAGGCTGTTCTGCACCAGTCTTACTCATGGCACCCATCCAAGTGCATAAGATCTCTCCAGATGTGTACATGTCGAGGAGGTTAGCACCCTTTATCGATGTACAGTAGCTTTGAGAGTGTTGTGATGATGTAATGGACAGTTAAGAAGAAATGTGGGGTTTATGCATGATGGAGCCCCAGACAGACAGAGTTTGAAGCATTTTATGTAAATCAACTGTGCTGTCAATTCTAAAGTATTTTACAGTGTCTAGGGTCAGTACCAAGAAGCTGTCAGCAAGAGAGAAATGTTAAAGCCATGTGGTTTCCCAAATTTAGTTACACAGAGTGTGATGCCCTTAATACATTGATGCAAATGGTTCAAATGGCTCTGAGCACTATGCGACTTAACTTCTGAGGTCATCAGTCGCCTAGAACTTAGAACTAATTAAACCTAATTAACCTAAGGACATCACACACATCCATGCCAGAAGCAGGATTCGAACCTGCGAGCGTAGCGGTCACGCGGTTCCAGACTGAAGCGCCTTTATCCGCACGGCCACACCGGCCGGCCTTTGATGCAGGACATACATCTATATCTACATCTACATCTACATTAGTCATATGGGCATTAGTCATTAGTCATGCAGAGTGCAGTGATCTTAATACTCTAATGCAGGGCATATATCTACTTCTATATGGATACTCTGCAAATCACCTTTAATTACCTGGTAGAGGGTTCATTGAACCACCTTCACAATAATTCTCTATTATTCCAATCTCATACAGCACCCACATAAAATGAATACCTATATCTTTACGTGCGAGCTCTGATTTCCCATATTTTATTATGATGATCGTTTCTCCTTATGTAGGTCGGCGTCAACGAAATATTTTCGCAGCTAAAGGAGAAAATTAGTGATTGAAATTTCATGAGAAGATTCTGTTGCAATGAAAAACGCCATTGTTTTAATGATGTCCACCCCAAATCCTGGGTCATTTCACTGACACTCTCTCCCCTATTTCGCCATAATACAAAACCTCCTCGATGTAATCCATCAATCCTATCTGGTAAGGATCCCATGCAGCACAGCAGTATTCTAAAAGAGGACAGGCAAGTGCAGTGTAGGCAATCTCTTTAGTAGATCTGCTAGATTTTCTAAGTGTCCTGCCCATAAAACACTGTCTTTGGTTAGCCTTCCTGATTTATCGTGTAACCTAAGTTTAACAGATTCCTTTTAGCACTCATGTGGATGACTTCACAGTTTTCCTTATTTACAGTCAACTGCCAATTTTTGCACCATACAAATATCTTTTCTAAATCGTTTTGCAATTTGTTTTGATCTTCTGATGACTTTACTGGTCGATATATGTCCAACACGTGACATACATACATCCACCCTGCAAGTTTTCCATCCTACTCACTTTGATGACAAACTTTAAGTGATGAAACTACTCCCTTCTACACCAAAGAAAAACATAGAGCCCCTGCGATACATGCACTATATAACTTTCTGGATGTATAGTGTCCACTGTTCACGTCCGATTAGGGTTTGGAAATTATGCTGTACTCACATCACTTCTACAAAATGATCATCAGCAACAGAAAATGCATGAAACAATGACATCTTATGAGGAAATGGACAAACGCATAGCAGCCCTGTTTGACTTATGAAGCTACACGCCATACTGCTCTGACTCTGGGAACAGAACACACACACAACATCTGTCAAGCAGATGTATACATAGGGATTGCAGCACCTCATAGACACCTGCCACTAACTTAGGATCACCGTAGTTATGAAACTGAAGGCTTGATTTATGTCCAAGATGGGTCAGGCGAATGGAGTATGTTGCATAAATCTTTGTTTGTCTAGAGGAGGGTGCCAAAACAGGTTTTCCATCGATGGACATGTTTCATCACACATGTGTTGTAAGTCCTCTGTTGACTGTGGTATGGAGAGGTTTGCTATTAACGACCACAGGTATATACTGCTCTAAGTCAACACAGAACACAAGTTGTAACAACAGAAAAAAATGGTTAAATGTGCGATAAATGACCTGCAGCAACATCTTCCTCTTTCTAGAATGCATCATCAGTCTACCATTAAAACATATCTTGCTACAATCCCTTCTCATCCAATCGCTCCATCTACTTTCTATCATTCTTTAATGTAGATCCAAGTCAATTTAGAGGCAGATGGTTCTCTTTTCGAGGAAAGAACCAAAGACAGCTGTCAACTTGCATGCACGACTACTGCCTCAAAAGACATACAGTAGAATCTTGTTTAAAAAAAACATACAGTAACTGTTCTGTAAGGGACTTGTTAGCTGACACAGCAAACTGCGAAATTGTTTGTTAGGGTGAAAAACGCCTAAACAGTACTGCACAGGGTCAAACACACAATCCATTCTGTAGTTGAATATTACAGACCCGCAACCAGTAATACAACGCTCTTTAGCTAAGGACACTTTACAGAAATCTATAATGTGGTTGCTGATACCTCTGGGGTCACACCTGGGCTTGTCATCTGACATATATAAACTACTTACTCAACATTTGGTTGTCATCTGCATTAAACATTGTACTGCAACTGTCTTATCACTGACGACGAAAAATGACTGTTTCCCTGGGTCCCAATGCTTCCATGTCAAATTATTCTCATATTCCTCTTGCTGCTACATACTCGTCCCCATGTACAAGAATTTTCTTGCACCAAGCAGAAGAAATGAAAGTTTTCCCTCATTCCCCCTCAATTTCCCCACATTTTGGCATGTTTTCCTCAATTTATCCGTAATTTCCCTCAACTATCGTAATTTCTTCGCTTATATGTCACTTCTGCCCATGCGATCACGACATCACTTCTCACTGCATATTCTAATATTGCTCGTAAATGTAGTACAGTTGTCAACACTAGCGCAAATGCACTATTTTTCCTATTGGACAGTATAGTATAGCACTATACTCGAATGCATCCAGTCACTTCCAACATCCAGTCACTTCCAACCACATATTCTGCAGTTGCAATCATGGTGTCACAGGGGTAAGGGGAGGGGAAGGGGAGTGTAGGGGGCTGTGAGTTCCTTAAGTGGGACCCACATGCCAGCTGGGGAAAAGCCATGATGTCATCAGGGGGTCATTAATTGAGCAATTAATTAATTTGCATAGTTAATCAGATATCAATTTGATATCAAAATCGCACCAGAAATCGCTTTGTCCCACTACTTAAGTGTGCATATCACTGTCCCATGAATTTTGTCATGTCAGAGACACAGACTTTGTTTTGTAACGTTACTATGCTCACAGGAATTCTGTTAGTTTCACATACATTGAACTTGTGGGGTGGATACACCTCAACAAACGTCATGGAATGTAGAAAACATTGCTGTGTGATACGTCAAAGGCTACTTTTTATTTATTTATTTCGAGTCAAAAACATTACAACAATATTTACAATATATACAATATAACAAATCAGGTCAAATCATAAAAGAACAAACTAAACGGTATTAGCCCAAAATTGTGCAACGGCAGCAGCATTGTCTGAAACATCAACAAGCTCTTGTGTGGAACATGATACAGGACATCTAGGACAGTTAATTAAATGTTTGGTTGTCTGTTCTTCTCCGCAGTCACACAAGGTGGAAGATTCCTTCATGAAGCCCCATTTAAACAGATTGTCCTTAGTTCGTCCGACGCCACTCCTGAGCCGATTTAGAGACTTCCACACTGTCCAGACTTGATTTCCACCAGGAGGAAGGGTCTCAGAAGGAGTCATCCAATCATTACTGTCAGATTTTGCTGTCCACTGAGATAGTCTGGCTGCTCCAGTCCGACCGGTGAGGGGTGTAGTAGTTCTCATGAAGCTCCTCCTAGATTTGAGTCTACTAATTGGTGGCTGGTATCCATGTAGCAGGTGATCGGTGTTATGATCTGCTTTATGTCTCTCAAGTTTGGCTGCGACTTCACGCCTTATGTCTGGAGGAGCAATACCTGCTAGTTTATGGAGTTTATCAATAGGTGTAGCTTTGAGGCATCCCGTTACTGTCCTGCAGGTTTCGTTCAGGGCCACATCAACCTGCTTTGCATGAGATGACTTGTACCATACAGGACATGCGTATTCAGCTGCGGAATAGCACAAGGCCAAGGCTGATGTTCTTAGTAGTTTGGGATCTGCACCCCAAACGCTGCCAGTGAGCTTCCGCAGGATGTTGTTACGAGCAGCAACTTTCTGCTTAGTGTTAGTGCAGTGTTTTCTGTAGGTCAACGTTCGATCTAAGGTGACACCCAGATATTTGGGGTAGAAACAATGTTCAAGCTCTTGATCTTCCCAAACCACTGTAAGTTTTCTATAGGCCTCTCGATTGCGTAGGTGGAAAGCACAAACTTGAGTTTTAGCAGGGTTCGGTCTTAAGTTATTGACTCTGTAGTACTCAGATAGGTCCTTGAGAGCAACAGTAAGCTGGTTTTCTACTGTGTCAAAATCTCTGGCTTGTGTGACTAAGGCAAGATCATCTGCATAGATGAAACTCTTTGTAAGAGAAGGTTGAGGCTGGTCATTTGTAAATATGTTGAACAATATGGGGGAAAGGACACTACCCTGAGGCAAGCCATTCCTTTGACTTCTCCATCTACTCTTTCTTCCTTGGAACTCCACATAGAATCGCCGGTTTTCCAAAAGTGTCTGCACAGTTCTGGTGAAATTAATGTCTCTAGCGATGTAGTAGACTTTGTGCAATAATTGTCGATGTTGAATGGTGTCATATGCTGCTGTGAGATCCACGAAGACAGCCCCGGAAATGTATCCTTTTTCATATCCCTCTTCAATATGTTCAGTCAGATTAAGGACTTGTGCTGTACAATTCTTTCCAGGTCGGAAACCTGCTTGTTGAGGTATGAGTTGTTTTTCAACAATGGGAGTGAGTCTATTTAGCAACATTCTTTCATAGATTTTATACAAATGGCAAAGGAGCGAAATCGGTCGGTAGTTCTTGGGATCAGCTGCACCCTTTCCAGGTTTTAGTAAGGGAATAACTTTAGTTTTCCTCCAGATGGCAGGGATCTGAAGTTATTCCCTTACTAAAACCTGGAAAGGCTACTTGAAATTTCACATTGAAAATCTGTGTGCGATATTTCATGTTTTCCATTGTCACAACAATAAATGCATTTTGGTACTGATTTGTTTTCTTTTCTTCATGTTTGTCATCCTTATTAAAACATGCATCAAACAAAAATTTAAGTATGAAAATCCTACGTTCACATGAAGGCATACATCTAGACAAAATTTGTTTAGCAATGAAAGTGTATTATCGATAATAACGGAAGATAGTTTTAGACCTTTTATTTTCCAAATATAATCCTCTCTCTCGTTCGAATTCTCACTCACTCACTCACTCTCTCTCTCTCACACACACACATATATACGCACACACTAACATTATATTATTACGCAATACAAAATGATTCTATGGAGTGGAAGAATTGTGAAGAACATATAATTTCAGATTTTGTTTGAAGTTAGTTTTATTATATCCCATACGTTACAGGGTAGGTGGTTACAGACTTTTATGGCTGAAAATCTCTCGTCTTTCTGAGTCACATCGATGTTAAGTGATGGATAGTCTATTTACTACTTCTAATATTTACGAGTGTTACAGCTTTTGTTATTTTTCGAATTGCTTGACAACAAATGGCCGACTTCAATTTTTGCAAATGATGTACACTACTGGCCATTAAAGTTGCTACACCACGAAGATGACCTGCTACAGACGTGAAATTTAACCGACGGGTAGAAGATGCTGTGATATGAAAATGATTAGCTTTCCAGAGCATTCACATAAAGTTTGCGCCGGTAGCGACACCTACAACGTGCTGCCATGAGGAAAGTTTCCAACCGATTTCTCATACACAAACAGCAGTTGACCGGCGTTGCTTGGTGAAACGTTGTTGTGATGCCTCGTGTAAGGAGGAGAAATGCGTACCATCACGTTTCCGACTTTGATAAAGGTCGGATTGTAGCCCATCGCGATCGCGGTTTATCGTATTGCGACATTGCTGCTCTCGTTGGTCGAGATCTAATAACTGTTAGCAGATGGATGGGACTTAACTTCTGAGGTCATCAGTCCCCTAGAACTTAGAACTACTTAAACCTAACTAACCTAAGGACATCACACACATCCATGCCCGAGGCAGGATTCGAACCTGCGACCGTAGCGGTCACGCGGTTCCAGACTGTAGCGCCTAGAACTGCACGGCCACTCCGGCCGGCTACTGTTAGCAGAATATGGAATCGGTGGGTTCAGGAGGGTAATACGGAACGCCGTGCTGGATCCCAACGGCCTCGTATCACTAGCAGTCGAAATGACAGGCATCTTATCTGCATGGCTGTAACGGATCGTGCAGCCACGTCTCGATCTCTGAGCCAACAGATGGGGACGTTTGCAAGACAACAACCATCTGCATGAACAGTTCGACGACGTTTGCAGCATCATGGACTATCAGCTCGGAGACCATGGCTGCGGTTACCCTCGACGCTGCATCACAGACAGGAGCGCCTGCGATGGTGTACTCAACGAAGAACCTGGGTGCACGAATGGCAAAACGTCGTTTTTTCGGACGAATCCAGGTTCTGTTAACAACATCATGATGGTCGCATCCGTGTTTGGCGACATCGCAGTGAACGCACATTAGAAGCGTGTATTCGTCATCGCCATACTGGCGTATCACCTGGCTTGATGGAATGGGGTGCCATTGGTTACACGTCTCGGTCACCTCTTGTTCGCATTGACGGCACTTTGAACAGTGGACGTTACTTTTCAGATGTGTTACGACTCGTGGCTCTACCCTTCATTCGATCCCTACGAAACCCTACATTTCAGCAGGATAATGCACGACCGCATGTTGCAGGTCCTGCACGGGCCTTTCTGGTTACAGAAAATGTTCGACTGCTGCCCTGGCCAGCACATTCTCCAGATCTCTCACCAATTGAAAACTCATGGTCAGTGGTGGCCGAGTAACTGGCTCGTCACAATACGCCAGTTACTACTCTTGATGAACTGTGGTATCGTGTTGAAGCTGCATGGGCAACTGTACCTGTACACGCCATCCAAGCTCTGTTTGACTCAATGTCCAGGCATATCAAGTCCGTTATTACAGCCAGAGGTGGTTGTTCTGGGTACTGATTTCTCAGGATCTATGCTCCCAAATTGCGTGAAAATGTCAGTTCTAGTATAATATATTTGTCTAATGAATACCCCATCTGCATTTCTTCTTGGTGTAGCAATTTTAATGGCCAGTAGTGTAGTTATCTAGGAGAAAGTGTGGTCTGACAAAAATTGTGGCAATGTCCAACTCTATGTTGACATCATATTAGACCTATGGAAATACTGGCAACTAATTCTTAATGTAGAGAAATGTAAGGCTGTGTAATTCACGATACATAAAGAAAGTAGCGGTATGTGGCCATACTATTCAATGACTCACAACTGGAAGCAGTCATGCCACAGAAAAAGCAGAAGTATTAGTGTTTTACAATACGTACTGTAATGATTACGTAAGTTCAGCTGCAGGTAAGGTCATGGGACTACGTCAGTATCATGGTGGAATACTGGAGACTGCAGTCTGCGTTTTGGAGAGACGATGGACTTCCAACACGACATCAAGCGAACACAAAGAGGTACTGTGCAAATGGTTGCAGGCTTGTCTGCCTCGTGGGAGAGAGTTACAAAATTTCTGAAAAATTACTGTATCACAATTCCGCAAATAAAAAACAGTTAAATACTCCAAAATCGATGTGGCAGATTCAAAGATAATATCGGTACGGAGTAATAGTCTCTGGCCCTAAATGGAAGTGATGTAATTTTGCCGTTAGCGTAGTCTGAGGCAACAAGTTTCAGGCCATCTGCTTCTAACAAATATGTGGCGGTAACACTGACAAAGACATACTACAGTGGAGCAATTTGTTTCTGTGTGTGATTAATCACAACAAATAAACATTACGCAAAGTTTTCGTTTGTTTTCAAACATCTCAAATCACGACGCACATATGTAGCCATCTACTAGTGCCAAAGCAACGAAACATAAGAGGAGTAAGGTGAGAAAAAAATAACAGAGCGGCCAGCATGGGGGTGCCCCAATAAAGCGCAAACACCAAAAGAGGCTTGAACATTTATTACAAAAAACAAGTAATCGATTTTTCGTAGTTGGATTGGGTAGCTTAGAATTTTACGGTTATTTATCGTTTTCTGTGGATATACACAACTGGCCATTAAAATTGCTACACCACGTAGATGACGTGCTACAGACGCGAAATTTAACCGACGGGAAGAAGATGCTGATCGCAAATGATTAGCTTTCCAGAGCATTCACACAAGGTTGACGCCGGTGGCGACACCTACAACGTGCTGACACAGTTTCCAACCGATTTCTCATACACAAACAGCAGTTGACCGGCGTTGCCTGGTGAAACGTTGTTGTGATGCCTCGTGTAAGGAGGAGAAATGCATACCATCACGTTTCCGACTTGGATAAAGGACGGATTGTAGTCTACCGCGATTGCGGTTCATTGTATCGCGACATTGCTGCTCTCGTTGGTCGAGATCTAATGACTGTTAGCAGAATATGGAATCGGTGAGTTCAGGAGGATAATACGGAACGCCGTGCTGGATCTCAACGGTCTCGTATCACTAGCAGTCGAGATGATAGGCATCTTATACGCATGGCTGTAACGGATCGTGCAGCCACGTCTCGATCCCTGAGTCGATGGGGACGTTTGCAAGACAACAACCATCTGCACGAACAGTTCGACGACGTTTGCAGCAGCAGGGACTATCAGCTCGGAGACCACGGCTGCGGTTACCCTTGAGACTGCATCACAGACAGGAGCGCCTGCGATGATGTACTCAACGATGAACCTGGATGCACGAATGCAAAACGTCGTTTTTTCGGATGAATCCAGGTTCTGTTAACAGCATCATGATGGTCGCATCCGTGTTTGGCGACATCGTGGTGAACGCACATTGGAAGCTTGTATTCGTCATTGCCATACTGGCGTATCACCCGGCGTGATGGTATGATGCCATTGGTTACACGTCTCGGTCACCTCTTGTTCGCATTGAGGGCACTTTGATCAGTGGACGTTACATTTCAGATGTGTTACGACCCGTGGCTCTACCCTTCATTCGATCCCTGCGAAACCCTACATTTCTGCAGGATAATGCACGACCGCATGTTGCAGGTCCTGTACGGGCCTTTCTGTATACAGAAAAGTTCGACTGCTGCCCTGACCAGCACATTCTCCAGATCTCTCACAAATTGGAAACGTCTGGTCAATGGTGGCTGAGCAACTGGCTCGTCACAATACGCCAGTCACTACTCGTGGTGAACTGTGGTATCGTGTTGAAGCTGCGTGGACAGCTGTACCTGTACACGCCATCCAAGCTCTGTTTGACTCAATGTCCAGGCGTATCAAGGCCGTTATTACGGCCAGAGGTGGTTGTTCCGGGTACTGATTTCTCAGGATCTATGCACGCAAATTGCGTGAAAATGTAATCACATGTCAGTACTATTATAATATATTTGTCCAATGAATACCCGTTTATCATCTGCATTTCTTCTTGGTGTAGCAATTTTAATGGCCAGTAGTGTATGTATTTTCCGTGGCGTTAATCATATTAACGTTTAGACTTTTCATTTGGTTTTCCACCGACAGTTGAAACGTTCTTAATTAACTATTTATTGGAGTGTGCACTGGGTTCACGTGCACCAGCTAGTTCACAACTAAGGAAAGAAGTTCTAACATGTTCCCTAGGAACACGCAGCGCCGTTGTACTGGACGTACCTCGCAGGTGTAGCGCGCGCTGACAGGGCAGGGACGTTCGTTACGTGAGTCATCTCCGAAGCGCTCATTCCTGCACACGAGCACTTCCTCCGCCGCGCTGAGGGCCTCGCTCGTGCAGCCACAGGAGCGGGTAAGTGGTGGGGAGGGATCGACAGCCTACAGAGGGGAGCCCGGAGCGTGGCCCGGCCCACTGCTCCCAGCCGCTCGCCTGCCCGCGGCAGTTCAGATCGATGAGAAATGTGCTGTGAAGGCGCGCCTTTGATTTTCCACGGTTGTGGAAACGGCTCCATCCACGCGTATCGCGTCCCAGCACGCGACGTGCGTGACAACGGAAATATGGCTGCCCTTTACTAACGGCACATTACGTGCATTAAAGATTGAGATCCTGATACGCTTTAGCGCTCTACTGTGGTGTGGCTATGCGCACGAACAGTACGCTTTCACAGATAGCAGAGAAATGTCTACTTGCAATTAGATACAAATCTGCTTATTCATTTCAAGGTGACTAACTTAAATCAGCGTTGTTTTTTTCCTTTAAAGATCAGCTCTGTAGAACGCGTGCAATGGGAAAAAAAGAAAAAAACTGAGAGGAAAACAAACAGGAGTTAAGCCTTTCCAAACACAATGCATTGACTAACAGACAGTGCTCAGCCTTTAGCCCGGGTTCGATCCTTGCTACCGTCCCTTGCCCAATTTTTGCATCGCTCACTTGTTCGGTGGAAGGAAACCAAACGAAGTATGCTTTTGGCGACACAATCATAGCGGGACGCTTGAATTTGCGTGCGTAGTGGCCTGATTGGCTAGCTCCAATGCTAATTAACTCGGAAACGGCGCAAAAGTCGAATTTTTTCTTATCAATAATTTCTCACCACAACCTACCCTCCAACATCCTCAAAAGTTTTTCAGACTGTTCCCCTCAATAACATATAACGTTATCATCGATAAAATACCTCTTCTCTGGTCGATAATCGTTTGATATGCGTCAGTTTTTCAACTTGTTTGACCAACCGTGAATCACTTACAAAGGAAGTACCCCCACACTATCACTTTTGACATATATGAGTTAGTCCGTTGCGAGACATGTCGTGCCACATAAATAGTGGTTGCACAAAACATTCCTCAGATTTTATGGTTATCCGTTTACTTCTAGAAATGTCTGAGATTTCTGTAAAGAATGAAACCTCTATACCCCAGGTTACAGGACCATGGGCATGCGACCCTCCCTCCCCCTCGACTGCCGACCGCCTTATACGGTGAGGGTGGGGTGAGAGCGGAATGAGTCGCGCAGGGTGGATGAGTGGGGGGGATCCTCGCTGGGGTCTTCGCAGGTTTTAACGTTTGCTCACTAACACAGCCTATGTTGGGCGCTCCACTGTCAACCGTGCATCTCTGTTGTCGCGTCAGTGGAAACCGCGACAACGGTCACAGGTCATTATGAAGTTGCAGAGCCGCCGGTATGATACCAGCAAAACTTTCCGAATCACATGGTGGTCATCTCACGCTCAGAGAAAGAAAATAATTTCGTGCAGAAAAGACATCGGTGGACAGAGCACATCATTAGTACTCTGATTGTAGTAATATAGTGTGTAGTTTCAGTGAGTAGTTATATTTTGCTTCACAGTCTTTTTCTTTTGCTTGTGCCTTTGTCCCGCATTACCGCAGGGTCGGCGTGATTAAGGTCGAATTTGGCTTGGTTAATTTAAGGGGTGGCTGGATGCCCTTCCTGTCGCCGCCCCGTTGGATGAGATGATGATGATGAAGACAACACAACAACAGTCCCTGAGAGGAGAAAATCTCCGACCCAGCCGGCAATCGAACCCGGCCCCCTTGGCATGTGATTCAGCCGCGCTGACCACTCAGCTACCAAGCCGGACATCAGCTGCTCCACAGTATCAGGTCTAATTAATATATAACTCACAGATGTGATTTCTGGCGTTCCCCAAGGAAGTGTAATAGGCCCTCTGCTGCTCGTTATGTGTATAAACGATTTAGGAGACAATCTGAGCAGCCGTCTTAGGTTGTCTGCAGGTGACGCCGTCGTTTATCGAAAAGTAAAGTCATCAGAAGAACAAAAGAAATTGCTAAACGATTTAGAAAAGATATCTGTATGGTGCAAACATTGCCAATTGACTGTAAACAACGAAAAGTGGGAGGTCATCCACATGAGGGCTAAAAGGTATATGTTAAATTTCAGTTACACGATAAACCAGTCATATCTAAAGGCCGTAAATTCAACTAAATACCTAGGAATTACAATTACGAACGTTTTAAATTGGAAGGACCGCATAGAAAATGTTGTGGAGAAGGCTAAGCAAAGACTGAGTTTTATTGGCAGGACACTTAGGAAATGTAACAGATCTAGTAAACACTACACCTGTCGTCCTATTTTAGCTTACTGCTGCGCGGTGTGGGATCCCTACCACATAGGACTACCGTAGGACATCAAGAAAGTTAGAAGAAGAGCAGCACGTTTTGTATTATCGCGAAATATTGGACACAGTGTCACTGAAATGATACAGGATTTGCGGTGGACATCATTAAAACAAAGGCGTTTTCCGTTGCGGCAGAATCTTCTCACGAAATTTCAATCACCAATTTTCTCTTCCGAATGCGGAAATATTTTTTGACGCCGACATACAAAGGGAGAAACGATCACCATCATAAAATAAGGGAAATCAGAGCTCGCACGGAAAGATATAGGTGTTCGTTTCTTCCGCGCGCTGTACGAGATTGGAAAAATAGAGAAATATTGTGAAAGTGGTTCGATGAACCGTCTGCCAGGCACTTAAATGTGATTTGCAGAGTACCCATGTAGATGTAGACATAGATGAGGGCTTGCTGAAAAGTAATACCTCCGAATTTTGTATGTGAACATTCTTAAAGCTTTTTGAATAAAACAAACGTTATTAACATTCTGTGTCGTTATTCCTTAGTTGACGGAGCCGCAACCTCACCACTGCCTGCACCGCTTCATGACTATCAAAGTGAATTCACTGGAGGTGTACTTTAAGTTTTGGAAACAGATGAAAATCGCGTGGGGACCATGTCGGGACTCTATGGAGAATGATCTATGACAGTGAACCTAAGGCGTCGGATTGCTGCAGATGCCGCAGCGCTTGTGTGTAGTCTGGCATTGTCATGATGAAAGAGAGGATGTTCCAGGTGCGGAAGAACCCTTCGAATTAGAAATTCGATTATAGCCAGCTGTTTTCCGCGGACCAACAAGGTTACATTACACATCGCCAGTTTACAAGCCGAAATTCTGAGCCCTCTAGCGGCAGAACGCTGAAAATATTCAGATGTGAAGAATAAAATTGTACAATGTTACTAACGTTTGTTTTATTTAAAAAGCCTGAAGTGTTTTCACACAAAAAAATTCGGAGGCATTTCTTTTAAGCACACCCTCTTAAAAAGTGATGTCTACTCAAGGTGGGTTAGGTGGTGTGCTCTTAGGATCTTTTCTTCTATGTGGTCCAGTCGCATTAATGTGACCGCCTGTCAGAAGCCTGAACAACCACCTCTTGCAGCGCAGACGTGCAGCAAAAGAGTCATTGAGTTTCTAGAAGGTATTGATGGAGATGTGGAGCCATGTCGACTCCAGCACCGTGGCCATCAGAGCTAGGTTTCATGGTTGAGGATCCATGCTGCTGTTCTCAATATATATTAATGACTCGCCGTTCTATATTCACGAAGATGCAAAGCTGGTACTTTTTACCGATGATACAAGTATAGCTATCACACCCAACAGTCAAGAATTAACTGGTGAAATTGTAAATGACGTTTCTCAGAAATTCAATAAGTGGTTCTCTGCAAATGGGCTCTCATTAAACTTTGACAAAACACAGTATATACAGTTCCACACAGTAAATGAAATGACACCATTAATAAATATAGACTTCGATCACAAATCGGTAGCTAAGGTAGAATATTCAAAATTTCTAGGTGTATGCATTGATGAGGGGTTGAACTGGAAAAAACACACTGAGGATCTGCTGAAACGTTTGAGTTCAGCTACTTATGCTATTAGGGTCACTGCAAATTTGCTTACCACGCCTATTTTCATTCTCCGCTTTCGTATGGCATCATATTCTGGGGTAACTCATCATTGAGTGAAAGAGTGTTCATTGCACTAAAGCGTGTAATCAGAATAATTGCTGGAGCTCATCCAAGATCATCCTGCAGACACTTATTTAAAGAGCTAGGGATCTTCACTGTAGCCTCACAATATATATATTCACTTATGAAATTTGTTGTTAACAATCCGAACGAATTCAAAAGTAATGGCAGTGTACATGGCTACAACACTAGGAGAAAGGATGATCTTCACTACTCAAGGTTAAATCTAACTTTAGCTCAGAAGGGGGTAAATTATGCTGCCACAAAAGTCTTTGGTCATTTACCTAATATCATCAAAAGTCTGACAGATAGCCATATAGCATTTAAAAGGAAATTAAAAGAATTTCTTAATGGCAACTCCTTCTACTCATTAGATGAAGTTTTGAATATAGTAAGTGGGTAATTTCCGAACCCCAATAAAAAAAAATTAAAAATATTGAGTTCCATGTAATATTTTGTGTAATGTAATATCTTGTATAGACACCTTTTATTAACCTGACACGTTCCACATCATTACGAAGTGTCGTATTCATGATCTGTGGAACGAGTACTAATCTAATCTAATCTCTAATGGCGCGGACGGGCCGATCGATGTGACTCCACAGATTTTCAATTGGGTTTAAATCTGCGTGGGCGGCGGGAGGAGTGGGGTGGCCAGTGGAGTACGATAAATTCATCCAGCTGCTCTTGAATCACGATGTACACTGCGAGCTGTGTGACAAGTTGCATTTACCTGCTGATAGATGCGATCGTGCCAAGGAAAGACAAACTGCTTGCAGAGGTGGACATGGTCCCCAAGGGTAGATGTATACTCGTGTTGATCCATTGTGCCTTACGGAATGACAAGACCATCCAGGAAATGCCACGAAAACATTTTCCAGACCATAACGCTCCTCCTGAAGCCTGGATCCTTTCGACGATTGTTGCAGGGCCGTACACTCCAATGACCCATTTGTCCGATGGAGCATAAAACGTGACTCACTTGAAAAAGCCACCTGTCGCCGCTGTGGCTGCCCATTTGCGGTACTGACGTGCAAATTCCAACCATCCCCGCCGATGAACATCAGTCAGCATGGGTGCATGAAACAGGCGCATCCTGCTGAGGCCCACACACAGCAATTTTCGCTGAACGGTCGTTGAGGAGACACTGTTAGTAGCCCCATTGTTCATCTGGGTCGTCAGTTGGTTCAAAATGGTTCAAATGGCTCTGAGCACTATGGGACTTAACTTCTTTGGTCATCAGTCCCCTAGAACTTAGAACTACTTAAACCTAACTAACCTAAGGACATCACAGCATCCATGCCCGAGGCAGGATTCGAACCTGCGACCGTAGCAGTCGCGCGGTTCCGGACTGAGCGCCTAGAACCGCTAGACCACCGCGGTCGGCGTCAGTTGCTAACAGCTACACGCCTATTCACTCGTACACATTTCCGCAGCTGTCCTTCATCCCTATCATCTATGGCCTGTGCTGCACCACAGTTGCCTCGGCGCCGGTTTTGGATAGCGCCATTTTGTCTTGAACAGTGCACTTTAACCACTGGAGCACGCCAACAGTTTACAAACGTACCGGTTTCGGAAATGCTCCCACCCTTGGCCCGAAAGCCAATGTTCATGCCCATTTGGGCGTCCAGTAAATCGCTCTGTTTCCGCATTAGGACACCGACTCCAATATTTCCCGCGTCCCCCCCACACTCTTTATATACCTTCCACTGCTAGTGCTGCCAACTGCCGTCTATGAGTGGTTACTTTATGTTGACGTCGAACATAAGCGGTGTCACATTAACGTGACTGGACCGTGTTATTCAACACTGAACAATGAATGTAACATTTGTGTTATACAACATCCATCATAGAGCACTACTGACATCTGGTGAGCAAAATGTATGAGACATGCGAAATACCCCCAGACTTCAAGAAGAATATAATAATTCCAATCCCAAAGAAATCAGGTGTTGACAGATGTGAAAATTACCGAACTATCAGTTTAATAAGTCACGGCTACAAAATACTAACGCGAATTCTTTACAGACGAATTGAAAAACTGGTAGAAGCCGACCTCGGGGAAGATCAATTTGGATTCCGTAGAAATATGGGAACACGTGAGGCAATACGACTTATTTTAGAAGCTAGATTAAGAAAAGGCAAATCTACGTTTCTAGCAATTGTAGACTTAGAGAAAGTTTTTGGCAATGTTGACTGGAATACTCTCTTTCAAATTCTGAAGGTGGCAGGGGTAAAATACAGCGACCGAAAGGTTTATTCACAATTTGTACAGAAACCAGATGGTAGTTCTAAGAGTCGAGAGATATGAAAGGTAATCAGTGGTTGGGAAGGGTGTGAGACAAGGTTGTAGCCTATCCCCGATGTTGTTCAATCTGTATATTGAGCAAACAGTAAAGGAAACAAAAGAAAAATTCGGAGTAGGTATTAAAATCCATGGAGAAGAAATAAAAACTTTGAGGTTCGCCGATGACATTGTAATTCTGTCAGAGACAGCAAAGGACCTGGAAGAGCAGTTGAACGGAATGGACAGTGTCTTGAAAGGAGGATATAAGATGAACATCAACAAAAGCAACACGAGGATAACGGAATGTAGTCGAATTATGTCGGGTGATGCTGAGGGAATTAGATTAGGAAATGAGACACTTAAAGTAGTAAAGGAGTTTTGCTATTTGGGGAGCAAAATAACTGATGATGGTCGAAGTAGAGAGGATATAAAATGCAGACTGGCAATAGCAAGGAAAGCGTTTCTGAAGAAGAGAAATTTGTTAACATCGAGTATAGATTTAAGTGTCAGGAGCTCGTTTCTGAAAGTATTTGTATGGAGTGTAGCCATGTATGGAAGTGAAGCATGGACGATAAATAGTTTGGACAAGAAGAGAATAGAAGCTTTCGAAATGTGGTGCTACAGAAGGATGCTAAAGATTAGATGGGTAGATCACATAACTAATGAGGAGGTGCTGAATAGGATTGGGGAGGAGTTTGTGGCACAACTTGACTATAAGAAGGGATCGGTTGGTAGGAAATGTTCTGAGGCATCAAGGGATCACCAATTTAGTATTGGTGGGCAGCGTGGAAGGTAAAAATCGTAGAGGGAGACCAAGAGATGAATACAGTAAGCAGATTCAGAAGGATGTAGGGTGCAGTAGTTACTTGGAGATGAAGAAGCTTGCACAGGATAGAGTGGCATGGAAAGCTGCATCAAACCAGTCTCAGGACTGAAGACCACAACAACAAAAACAACATATAGCAAGACTGCAGGTTTAGTTTGTTAGCAGCAAGAAATAAACAAATATTCGAGTGGATACTTGTCTTCCCGCAAATTGTCCCATTTTCTTCCCGCAAATTGTCCCATTTCCTTACTACAGATATGGGACGCAGCTATATGACCCTACACAGCCGTGAGAAGAATGCGTCTGTCGTCTCGGGCGATAAACCGCAGTCTCACGATCCGGCCGTTGTCAACTCCATCACGTGCGCATAGCCGCTTTTCCTGCGTAGACGAGGCATGGAACATGATCTTCTCACAAATAATCATCAGTCATCTGGGATTTCTGAATGAGGAACGTCCTGCATAGTCTTTCGTTATGTAGATGATCTTACTTCGACCTAATTGGTGCGACTGCTCTTGAGTGCCAATTATAGGTTTTTTGCAAACCGCCTTCATGATGTAATTTTTTGCCCAGCAGTGTACGTTAACACATCCAATATTTACACAGTCACATTTCTCAAAATATAAGGGGCCGTCAGAATTTATGTTCGAAGGCCGTACAGTTCAGACTCGGCATGCCAATCAGAATGAAGTCACCCGTTAGGTAAAACGCAATGTCCTGCAGCGTGAAAACGTCCGTATCTACCTGCTGCACTTTCTCGTCCAAAAGGCATCATTGACACTTCAACGCATTTACTACTTTTTTCTGCAATTTTTTTTAGTTTTTTCTGTTTGTGAGGGGTCTTTGGGGCTTTCTGTTTTAGTTTCAATAATTCAGTCTCATGGTAATGATTTCTTTAATTCTTTTGGTTTATCTTTATGTCAAAATATTTATTTGTAACTATTTTTTGATCCTTCTGACAGGGGCGTGGTAGTCGCATGGGGAGACATCAGCACTATAAGGCTGGTGCTCGAGTGTCTCTCATTTGAACCTCCCAGTTGAGGCTGGCCGAATCGCGACCAACACAGAACTTGGCGCACCATGCCACAAAAGTGGTTTTCGACACACAAGCTGCACCATACACATTCTTCATTCTCTGATGGATATCTACTGGTGTATTTTCTTCGACAGCCAAGAAAAGAACAAGAGCACTTTGATCGTGTTTGGATGCATTTGGTAATAAGATGGGAATCGTCACATTTCCATATTTTCTGTAGGCTCGTTTGAAAGACATGAATGGCACACTAATCCACTGCTTACATGTCGGTACTTATATACTCGCATCGGAGTCGTGCTACACTGCATATACACTGCAGCAAAAAAAATGGCTCTGAGCACTATGCGACTTAACATCTGAGGTCATCAAACCCATGGAACTTAGAACTACTTAAACCTAACTAACCTAAGGACATCACACACATCCATGCCCGAGGCAGGATTCGAACCTGCGACCCTAGCAGTCGCGCGGTTCCGGACTGAAGCGCCTAGAACCGCTCGGACACCATGGCCACCTACAATGCAGCAACATCCTTAAACAGAAACTAGCTGATTACATTTTACAGAAGTTGCTGTGCTGTCGAGCGTTTTTGCCTTATACGCCATCGATGAACAGGAATTTCAGTGACTAAAATTGGAATGGAGTAGAATGCGCACTTGACAAGAACAATACGTGAATGGTCTAACCGTAGGAAACAGGAAAATCACTAGAAGTGTAGGGGAAAGTGGGGGAATTTGGCGCACCTAAGACATTTTGACTATAACTGTTATTCTATAACACCTAGAGGCCCCAATTTTCGTATAGCTTTAGCTACACGTGTTTACTGTACCGTGTCTTAAAGCCATAAATATACAGCTACACGTTTTAGAAAAAAAACTGATAATTATGACATCACTGCATTGGACCATTTTTCCGGAATACCGGGTAAAATGACGCAGTAAGTGGGGTAAACTGGCGCAAGTAATAGTGTTGTTGTGGTCTTCAGTCCAGAGACTGGTTTGATGCAGCTGTCCATACTACTCTATCCTGTGCAAGCCTCTTCATCTCCGAGTAACTACTGCAGCCTACATCCTTCTGAATTTGCTTAGCGTATTCATCTCTTGGTCGCCATCTACAATTTTTGTCCTCCACGCTTCCCTCCAACACTAAACTTATGATCCGTTGATGCCTCAGAACGTGTCCTAGCAACCGTTCCTTCTTTTAGTCAAGTTGTGCCACAAGTTCCTCTCATCCCCAATTCTATTCAGTACCTCCTCACCAGATACGTGATCTACCCATCTAAATTTCAGTATTATTCAGTAGCACCACATTTCGAAAACCTCTATTCTCTTCTTGTCTGAACTATTTATCGTTCTTGTTTCACTTCCATACATAGCTACACTCCATACAAATACTCTCAGAAAAATCTTCCTGACACTTAAATCTACAGTCGATGTCAACAAATTTCTCTTCTTCAGAAACGCTTTCCTTGCCACAGCCAGTCAACATTTCATATCCTCTCTGCTTCGAACATCACCAGTTATTTCCCCAAGTAGCAAAACTCATCTACTACTTTAAGTGTCTCATTTCCTAACCTAATTCCTCAGCATCATCTGATTTAATCAGACTACATTCCATTATCGTCGTTTTGCTTTTGTTGATGTTCATCTTGTATCCTCCTTTCAAGACATTATCCATTCCGTTCAACTGCTCTTCCAGGTCCATTGCTGTCTCTGACAGAATTACTCTGTCGTCGGCAAACCTCAAAGTTTTTCTTCTCCATGGATTATAATTCCTATTCCAGATTTTTCTTTTGCTCCTTTGCTGCTTGTTCGATGTACAAACTGAATAACTTTGGGGATAGGCTACAACCCTGTCTCACTCCCTTCTCAACCACTGCTTCCCTTTCATCCCCCTCGACTCTTATAACTGCCATATGGTTTCTGCACAAATTGTAAATAGCCTCTCGCTCCCTGTATTTTACCCCTGCCACCTTCAGAATTAGAAAGAGAATATTCCAGTCAATATTGTCAAAAGCTTTCTCTAAGTCTCCAAATGCTAGAAACGTAGGTTTGCCTTTCCTTAATCTATCTTCTAAGATAAGTTGTAGCGTCAGTATTGCCTCGCGTGTTCCTACATTTCTACGGAATCCAATATGATCTTCCCCGAGGACGCCTTCTGCCAGTTTTTCTATTCGTCTGTCAAGAATTCGTGTTAGTATTTTGTAGCCATAGTTTATTAAACTGATAGTTCGGTAATTTTCAAATCTGTTGACAACTGCTTTCTTTAGGATTGGAATTATTATATTCTTCTTGAAGTCTGAGGATATTTCGCCTGTCTCATACATCTTGCTCACCAGATGGTAGAATTTTGTCAAGGTTGGCTCTCCCAAGGCTATCAGTAGTTCTAATGGAATGTTGTCTACTCCTGGGACCTTTTTTCTGACTTAGGTGTTTCAGTGATCTGTCAGATTCTTCACGCAGTATCATATCTCCCATTTCATGCTCACCTACGTCCTCTTTCATTTCCATAATATTGTTCTCCAGTACATCGCCCTTGTATAGACCCTCTATATACTCCTTCCACCTTTCTGCTTTCCCTTCTTTGCTTAGAACTGGGTTTCCATCTGTGCTCTTGATATTCATACAAGTGGCTCTCTTTTCTCCAAAGGTCTCTTTAATTTTGCTGTAGGCAGTATCTATCTTGCCCCTAGTGAGATAAGCCTCTACATACTTACATTTGTCCTCTAGCCATCCTTGCTTAGCCATTTTTCACTTCCTGTCGATCTCAGTTTTGAGACGTTTGTATTCCTTTTCGCCTTCTTCATTTACTGCCTTTTTATATTTTCTCCTTTCATCAATTAAATTCAGTATCTCTCCTGTTACTCAAGGATTTATACTAGCCATCGTCTTTTTACCTGCTTGGTACTCTGCTGCTTTCACTATTTCATCTCTCAAAGCTACCCCCTCTTCTTCTACTGTATTTCCTTCCCCTGAATTTGTCAATCGTTCCCTAATGCTCTCTCTGAAACTCTCTACAACCTCTTTTTTCAGTTTATTCAGGTCCCATCTCCTTAAATTCGTACCATTTTGCAGTTTCTTCAGTTTTAATCTACTGTTCATATCCAGCAAATTGTTGTCAGAGTCCACATCTAGTAGTAGTCGTAGTAGCTTTACTCATCCGTAGATCTCTTTTTACAAGGATATAGGACATGTCAAAGTATTTACAAGCTTAGACCAATTTAAAATAAGATAATTCGTATACACATATATTTACAGATTTCTAGTTAGACATAATCAGTAGATTTACTCCTGGTATAGAATACTTTTTTTACAAATAACTTATTAAATAATGTAATGCCACATCGTTCACTCATATCTCACTATCAGTCACTGCACACACTATACGCACATTGTTTCATAACACTTCATTCACTACAAACACACACACACACACACACACACACACACACACACTGGTGACCTCTGGGTCATTTTCTGTCCTCAACTTCCCATTTGCTGTCCTGAAAAACTGAGTCAGTATCCCTCCATAATGGGTGAGATGAGCTGAGAAATTTGCCCCTGGAAATGTCTGACAATTTAAAACCTGGTTCCTAAATCTCTGTCTTCCTGTGTCTCTAACTCACTTCCACGTATACAACCTTCTTTCATGATTCTGAAAGCAAGTGTTAGCTATGATTAAGTTATTATTTGCGCAAAATTCTACCAGCTGGCGTCCTCTTTCATTCCTTACTCCCGGTACATATTCACCTACTACTTCTCCTTCTCTTCCTTCCCCTACTATCTAATTCCAGTCACCCATGGCTATTCATTTTTCGTCTCCCTTAAATATTTGAATAATTTCTTTCATCGCATCATATATTTCTTCAGTCTTTTCATCAACCACGTAGCTAATTGGCATATAAACTTGTACTACTGTGGTAGGCGTGGGCTTCGTGTCTATCTTGGCTACAATAATGCGTTCACTTTGCTGTTCGTAGTAGCTTATCCGCGCTCCTATTTTGTTATTCGTTATTAAACCTACTCCTACATTACCCCTATTTGATTTTGTATTTATAACCCTGTATTCACCTGACCAGAAGTCTTATTCCTCTTCCCACTATATCTGACTTTAACCTATCCATTTCCCTTTTTAAATTTTCTAACCTACCTGCCCGATTAAGAGATTTGACGTTCCACGCATTTGACGTTCCATGCTCCGATCCGTAGACCGCCAGTTTTGTTTCTCCTGATAACGACGTCCTCCTGAGTAGTCCTCGCCCGGAGATCCGAATGGGGGACTATTTTATCTCCGGAATATTTTACCCAAGGGGACGCCATCGTCATTTAACCATACAGTAAAGCTACAAGCCCTCGCGAAGAATTACGGCTATAGCTTCCCCTTGCTTTGAGGCGTTCGTAGTACCAGCACAGAAAGGCCGTTTTGGTTAATGTTTCAAGGCCGGATTAGTCAATCATCCAGACTGTTGTCCCTGCGACTGCTGTAAAGACTGTTGCCCCCCCTTCAGGAATCACACTTTTTCTGGCCTCTCGACAGATACCCCTTCGTTGTGGTTGCATCTACGGTACAGCTCTCTGTATTGCTGAGTGATGCAAGCCTCCCCAACAACGGCTAAGTCCATGGTTCATGGGGACAAGTAATGGTATAAGAAATTTAATTCTACACATCTCTTAATCGAAAATATATGTTTTGAATATTTTGTTTGTTAAACAAAACATTGAACACCATAGTTTACAAAACGAAATAGCGAAAATATCAGTTTAATTAACCGTAGAATAGACAAAAACAATAATTATAGTTTTATTATAAAATAGTGACAAAAATGAATAAGAAGACTCGAGTATGAGCGCATTCAGTAACTGCTCTCTTACATGTAGGCTTCTTCAGACAGAAGTCACTGTTACAGTTTTCAGAACTGTACCATCCTCTGCATTCAGAAAGACACCAAAAAGCACAAGAAATACACCGTACCATTCCTCGCTATCTTTGTCGAATTCACCACATACTACGCACAAATCTTTGCGTCTAGTCTGTTGTGCTCGATGGTGCTCTGTCCAATAGAAGTCCCATTATGGATAGCACTGAAGGCATTTCGCAGTCCAAGAAGCCCTCTCTGTTTTACGGGTGTACGTTATTATGAAAAAGATGATTTTAGTTTGTGGGGCGTTCAACGGTGTGGTTATCAGCGCCCGTACAAATTCCCAATCGTTTCACTGTCCTGTCTCGCCATTTTCCTGAATGATGATGAAATGAGAGGACAACACAAACAGCCAGAAAAACCTCGACCCGGGCGGGAATCGAACGCGGGACCCTATGCTACTGAGGCAGCAGCTCTAGCCCCTAGACCAAGAGCTGCGGCCTCTTAGGAAAATGATGCACTATGTTGTTTAGACTTTCATTAAATATACATTAACGTATCTCTGTTAGCTACCTACTTTCATTTGTGTGAAATTGAAGTAGGGTGAAATGATGCACTCGGCCTCAGTGCGTGGCTTACACGATTATAAAACTATAGTTCCACACTCGCGCTATGTTTAAGAGAAATAATATTTACATAATTGTGAGTATTAATGTGGAGAGATAGCCATAACTACACAAACTTGTACTTTAACGTAAGAGGAAATGGTTTAACTCTTTGAAATTAGAGATAAAATATTAGAAGAAACAAAGACAAAACACAGTCTTGCTTCTAGCGCTAATAACTGGCAAGTAACGGTTCCCGTGTTCTGTATGCTTACTTGTATAGCTGAGCATCAGACGGCAGCAACGATCAGATAAGACCAGCTTTCACACTTAAATACATATTGACGTTCGTCATTTTACCCACTGCGCCAAATTCTCCCACACTCCCCTAATCTCTGCACAGTACTGTCCAATTTCCGAACTGCTGTCATTAAGTGAGTGCACATCCTCGTCCGTGATCATCAAGAACAGTGCCGGACGGCATGATTTCTGTGGAAGAAGAGTGTAAACACTGCGGATATTCACAGGCGATTGGTGGTGGTGTGTGGAGAATGTGCACCGTCACGAAAAGTACTCTTGCTACACGACAATGATCATCCCCATACTAGTCGGAAAACTACGGCTACCATATGCGAAATGGGATTCTAGGTACTGCTAAACCCACTGTATTCTCCTGACTTGGACCCTTCTGATTACTACCTGTTCGGGGCTATGCAGAAACGTCTGCGCATGCACCATTTGAAACACTTCCAAGAACTTCGAGTAGCTGTCTTACACTGGATGCGACAGACTCAAGATAAGTGGTCCGAGGAGGGCCTACAGAAGTTGAAGTGGCACAGTCAGAAGAATATGTTGCGTGTGGCCGTACCTGGAACCCCTTATCAGTGCTGGTAAGCCGTGGTTTTCCGAATCGTATGGGGACGAGCGTTTTCGTGTTGCAAGAGCACTGTTCGTGACGGTGCACACTCTCCGCACACTGCCGCCGATCGCCCGCGAATGTCTGCCAGTGTTGACACCCTCCCTCCACAGAAACATAAGGAATGCCCCACCTAAATCATTTTCAAAGAATCCGTGGTGCAGTAGTCCCGTATAATAGCGGCAGCGATTATATTATCCCCTAGTTGTCTCAGACTGTTCCGGGGCTTTCACGTAAGTGCTTTTGGTCGTGAAAGGGGTCGCTGAGATAAGGTTCCGTTCTACGTGGCAACACGGCTTAATGGACGTGCAAGGGGAGAGCAGCGTCCGATACGTCATATGTTCAGACGGTGCGATGATTAACTTGGTGGACTCATATTCAGAAGTAGTGGTTCAGATTGTCAACACTTTCCCTAAATTGTGACGCTGTATATCGGAACGACTCATTTAAGAAAGCCACAGAGAGTTCTTCTCCTTTCCAGATATAGACTTGATTGCTGTCGACTTAAGGTCAATATTTCGTTCACACTAAAAACTATTTGTGAACTGACCCTAAGTTGATTCTCTCCGTAACCGCCCTGTTTAGGGGATGTTAAAGGGCCTCTCGCATTTGTGTTGCCTGGAAGCTTTGCGTTGTGTAGAGACACGTGCAACAAGCAGAAGTTTGTTTTCCCAATAATAAACCCAGCTCCCTTATACACCGTGTAGCTAGTTAATAATTGATGCACAGGACAAATAAGAAAGCAATTTATATCCATTTTTTTGCATGAGCTCACAGAGAATTGTAGAAACATAATGAGTATCCATAAACTTACAAGAACTCGATGACTCACTGGCCTGATTAATTAAAGTTGTTCACCATATTTTACGTATGAAGGAAAACATTTCAGACATTTGTTACTGAGAGACTTGTTAGAATTAAAACATTCTTCTGAAATTTGTACCAAATACACGTAACAGATAAACGTGCACTTCGTAATCTGTCAGCTTATGATAGAGATCAACCTCCGAGGCACAGTGTAAGCAATACCTGGTTGCTTTGTGTGCTGGAGTATGTTTTCCACCGTCTCTTGTTTCACCACAACATCCTGTTTATAGGACGGCGAATGCACAGGCTTACTGATTGAGGATGTGTTTAACAGCTTAAAATTAATTTCGTCTTCGACAGTGGTCTGTGTCCACAAACATTACCAAGTCGTAGCGTGATTAAGATTCCACCTAAAACTGTGGTGTCCCTACATGTCGCTTAGTGATTCGTTCTCAAATTAGCTGAAGACAAGGATCATGCCAAGAGACGTACTAAGACATCCAGTTGGATCTTGTGATTGATAATTACGTTATGGAACCTCCTTTAAGATCAATACACGTCATTCGAGTTTCAAACCTTCCAAAAAATTTTGTTACAACCGCTATCCGAAAGAGAAGTTTTATTTTGCGACAATCTCTTCAGTTTACCTGAATTTGCTTTGTTCGAGTGATTTCTCCTGTAATTATTCACAAGGGCCGAATCATTCTAAAAGGGTGATGAGATCGTGGCGCTTCATTTATGGCCACGGTATTTACAAACGTGTGAGCGACAGGATCTTTTTCTACACAAAATGGGATTACTTTTTCATTAGTTCCTTGGGTGATCTTCATGGTCATAGGATTATTTTTTAATTTCCGGATAGTGAGTGGAACCACGATACGCGAAATCTCAAAAACTTCAACCACTCCTCGGATCGGTGGAAGCATATGCGGAAGGACACAGCAAGCGCTTAAATTTTTACTGTTGTTTGCATTAGGAGTGACGTTTGAACGTTTCATCCAACATGACATAACACCTCAGACAGTCATTTGGATTGCATGTGAATATGGTCAAACACTGTTGGAAAATGGTCACACGATACCGCTTTTGATCAATTGCGGGCTGTTGTAAAAGCATCTACGTCGCACTCAGATGTCCATGCAAGATCTTGAACATCAGTTCACTATATTTGCAGCCTTCGAAGCCAGTGAGTACAGGATTTGGCTGAATTAAATTCGAGAATTTTCCCATACGCATTAGCGACGCGAATTTTTCTGTACTCTTGTCGTCTATAAATGTGTCTGCAACATTTTTTGTTTTAGTTAAATAATCCAGAATCAAATTCCCATGCATAAAACTGCTTCAAACGTCTGATTACTTTACAAACGAGTTACTGAGTTATGAATTTAACTTTAAGCATGTAAGCGAGAAAAAGTTCAGGAAAGGTTTGAAATTATGCTTAAAGTTTGTTGGAGGTCGCTAAGTGCTCTCATTGTCAAACGCTGGATGAATATGATCTGTGTAATTTGCGCTCCATTTTATGCAAAAGCGGAATTTTAACGTATCTTAACGTATATGGCATCATATCTCCCGAACTTTGTGTCATGTAATGATATAATTTTGCAGGTACATTCAATGGTATAAATGGATACGGTCTGCAAACAGCGTTGCGAATAGAGTGGGTACTAGGGAAATAATAAATAAAACGTCATGTCTGATGCTGAAGTCTGATTGTATGAACAGCAACAACGTAGTAAGCGATAAACTCTTTTCCTATCATCATTTTGTGGGGGGAAGGGGGAGGGTGTCAGCGAGTAAATATTTCGTAAAGGTTTCAGATTATGTGTAAAGTTTGTTGGAAGTCGTTCTCATTCTCAATAACTGAATGTATTAAGTCCAGGTATTTTTGAGCCATCAGTTATGCTGCCTCAAGAAATATTTCTAACCGTTTATTTGTCTTACTGTACTATACTTCAGTATCAGATTAGACCTCTTAATGAGTAGATTATGACAACAAATAATTTTTTTTAATTCGGTCTATAACCATGCAAAATCTGAAAATCAAATTTTTGTTGGCCGTGGATGCCCTTAGACAGACACCATGCAAAACGAGGCTGCCAATAGAGCTGCAGTCTCTCTCGCTTCGCCGATCTACAGAGCGTTTTATGTCTTCGTGTTGCTCTCTTATGGCACACACATTGGTCTGCACTTCCTGATAGTAAATTACGGGACGTCAAACCTCTTCCCTGTGCTTGGACTTTTTCAAATGGTTCAAATGGCTCTAAGCACTATGGGACTTAACATCTGAGGTCATCAGTCCCCTAGACTTAGAAACTACTTAAACCTAACTAACCTAAGGATATCACACACATCCATGTCCGAGGCAGGATTCGAACCTGTGACTAGCAGCAGCGCGGTTCCGGACTGAAGCGCCTAGAACCGCTCGGCCACAGCGGTCGGCCTTGGACCTTTTCCTCTCGGCCTCGTCGTCGGGAGGAGTAATTTTAACTAGACTCCGGATAGGGCCGTGTCCTTTTAGACATCAATTTCTTTTAAGTGGCAATCGTCTCCCGCTTTGTCCCCACTGCTTTCAACCGTGGACGGTGCCTTTTACTTCAGTGCCCCTAATTTAATCCGATACGCGTCCGTTTACATCTGTCGCCGATATATCTTCCCTTTTAGCCGGTAACACACGCTCAGTCGATCGCGTCCTTGAGTTTATCAGTGTCAGTGAGATGACATCGGTCATCTGAAGCTCTTTTTCGGGGAAAACAACCCACCTTCAACAGCAGTTTTCTAAGATATCCTTCCGTTTTTAGTTTCCCTCCTTCTTGAGTTTCGCTCCCATTGCTGTTCATTTGAAATTCGGTTTTTTACCCTTCAATAAGCCACAGAATGGGCGCTTATGACCGTAGCAGTTTCACGCCCTGAAATCACAACAACAAAAAAAGAAAAAAAAGACATGAAACTGGTCTCGCATTCGAGGATAGCGGTTTAGTAAGATACGAGGGCACGCTGAAAAAGTAATGCTTCCGAATTTTTCATTCTGTGCTCATTATTAGTTGACGTGCATATTACTCGGTTGACTTTTCCACTTTGCTGAAGGAAGTTGTAACCCTCTGCTCGTAGTGGACTCCGAATTGTAGCAAGTAAAGTGCGTACAGAATAATGTGGCCAGTAGGTGCGCAATCGGCAGGGCACAATGTGTGGAGAGCAATAGTGGTGCGGGTTAGCGGTGGGCGCTGCAAGGGAAATGCCGAGCACTGGAGGGGAATTGCCGTTCTAAACTAAAGCCTATGCTCACATTTTCTGAAAATATCAAGTGAAGCACCTCCATGTCCACACTTGCATGGTGACCATTCAAAAAGATATCACCTCTGCTTTGGTAAATTCCTCTGAAAATGCAACAAAAGCAGCGATTTATTTTCGCCTGACTTGGTAACCATTTGCAACTTTCAGACAGGTGTTGTGAGTGCCGAATTTTGAGTGAAACGTAGATTTCTCTTGTTGCTGTGTTAAAATTTGCTTTTTTGCCAAAAGGCAGTGGAGCTTACACAGCGTTGCCTCACAAACATGTTACGCAGACCTAACTGCGAGAGAATTCTGAAACTGTGGTTTATTGAGTGAAGAACTGAGGAAAAGTTAGATCAACAGTTTATGAAAAAGCGCATCCTCAGCACAAAAACAATCGTTTACTGTCTTACTTGTGTTGTTCCAAAACCCGCAGCATTTTTCGTTTCATCAGCTACCGATGGCCCTTAAAATTACATTTTTTTCATCGGAAAAGGCAGTATTTAATGAAATAACATGGTAGATAATGGAGTTTTGCATAGTAATCATAGGGCAAAATATTTTCCTCCTTGCGTGCTATCATTTGCTAAAATCTAATTTCGATAGCTCACACCGTCTATGAAACATGAAGAATGCTATAGGTAGTGCACCTTGGCTATATCGCTGCTGCAGGCGATTGAAAATAAGTGTGCTACATGAGATCAGCTTTCTCAAGATCGCTGGCAGGCATAAATCTCCATCCAAGCCTAAAGAAAAATTCAATATTTTAATTAAATTTCATATGCAGGAACATGCTGAATTTTTCTTTAAGCTTGGGTGGAGGTTTCTGTCTGTCTCCAATCTTGAGAAAATTGATCCAATACAGCACACTTATTTGCAATTGCCCTAGCCAGCGATATAGCCAGAGTGCACCATGCACCAAATGCAGAATAATAGCGACACTTATTTTTCACTGCAAACCTTTTCATGTTTCGCGCAGTGTTTTACTTACATGTAAATATCACATTAACTGTGACCATTAACGAAATGATGGGCAAATCATCATAAATCTGACATATAAAGCTGTAAGTAGTGCACAAATGAAATTTTCTTACCGAATAGTTTCGTAAAATCGTTAGTGAAAGATTGCAGGGCTGCGCCTCGATTCTGCTATCGTCGACCGGCCGAAAGGGGGGCCAGCACTGTCGGAACCCCCATCCAATAAACCGAACGAAATCGCCCAGCGCCTTGGACGAAAATCGGCCACTGTATCTTGCGCCGACTGTAACACGGCGCTGCGTAACCTAACGATGTCAGTGCATGAGCAACCTTCATAAAACTGAAAGCATCAATTCTAAGAGTTATTCCACACACGTAGGGTGACCAGATGCAATTTCCTAAAAAGGAGGACAAACAGCTTCAAAAAGGAGGACGAAGGAAGAAAAAAGAGGACACATCAAACGGGTCAGCTGTAGATGAGGATACCACCCGTCAGCTTTGGACAAAACAAGTGACTTTCGGGAATTACCGGTAAAACTAGTAGTTAATTGTTCCTGATGGTCAGGCGGTGGTTAACTGAGCAATATAAAAAATTAAAAAATTGATTGTGGTGACAGCGTGGCGTCAATTGTTCTGTTATGTCAACAACACGGAATTGTTTACAAAGTGAAAAACGTAAGATCATTCACCTCCCTTCATTCGACGCACTGCTACCAACATCTACAATTCAAGCAGCAGCTGACGGCATGTAAACTCCACTTTAACCTTCCGAATACAAATAAATTGAGTGACTATGAAACAATGAAATAAAACCATGACAGTTAATCTGCCGAGTTATTTCTTACCTTTATTGGCCACTGAGACGTACGTTCCAGCTCCACATATCTTACATTCTGCTTCAAGTTCATTTCTCCCTTTCTTGAAATCCGGATATTTGCAGGAAAGGACACCATAAAATGTACACTTTCGTTTAGGCATAGCGAAATATTTTACGTAACTCACTCAGTTAAAAATTACACTCACAAATCACACATGCACTACAGGAAGCCAAGCCAATACAAAGCGGAGATACGAAACGAAAATTTTAAATAATCGATATTTGCATTCGCTTATAGGTCGATCAACGATCACATCGACGATCCTGGTGCCCCCTACTAACACCGCCTTCGTGCGTGTTCATCACGAAGGCTGTGCCAATAGTTAGCATATTTAAGAAAAGAGCAATAGAACGGGACGAATTGTAAATTTAACTGTACTACGCTCAACTTTGCGAAAAAGCCGGACACTGTAAAAATCCGCCCGGACCCCGGACAAAGAGCTAAAAAGAAGGACATGTCCGGATTAATCCGGACGTCTGGTCACCCTACACACACGCAGCACCCTCTCCTTCAGCATGATCATGCCAGACGTCACACCGGTGTTGCGACATCTGCAACAATCCGTCTTCTTGGGGTTCATTGTCACTGATCGCCCTCCATTCACTTTTGACTTTGCTCCATCCGATTTTCATCTGTTTCTAAAATTTAAGTACATCTTCATGGACTTCATTTTGATAGTGATGAAATGGTGCAAGCAGAGGTGAGTTAGGGCTCCAACAACAAAATCCAACATTCTACAGTGACGGTATCAACAAACAGCTCTCTCGTTGGGACAGAAGTGTTCGTCGCCAGGGTGACTATGTCGAGAAGTAAATATGTATAGATGAAAAATACAGATGTAAAATGTTAAAAAAATTGTTTTATTTAAAAAACTTAAAACACAGTTTATTCAACATGTAAACGTCACTAGACATATTCGGATTTACATTATGACATGTTCGATATGGCTACCATCATTGGCGATGATGTGGCGCAGATGAATGATGAAATTCTGCACGACCCGCTAAAGTGTCGGATCAACGATGCTGTCGATGACCTCCTGAACTGCTATTTTCAGCTCAGCAATGGTTTTGCGAGTTATTATTGTACACCTTGTCTTTAATACAGCCCCACAAAAAGTAGTCGCATGTGTTCACATCTGGAGAATACGGCGGCCAATCGAGGCCCATGCCAGTGGGACCTGGGTACCCCAGAACCAGAATGCGGTCCCCAAAGTGCTCCTTCAGGACATCAAACATTCGCCTGTTTCGATGGAGTCGAGCAGGGTCGCTTTGGATAATGGGTATAAAATCATCTTCCAAAAACTTCGCGTACCGTTCAGCAGTTACCGTGCCATCAAGAAATATCGCACCGATTATTCAGTGACATTGCGCACCACACCGTCACTCGTTGCGGCTATAGAGACTTCTCGACCGCGAAATGCGGATTCTCAGTCTCCCAAATGCGCTAATTTTGCTTATTGAGGAACCCATCCAAACGAAAGTGGGCCGAAAACAACAAGCCACGTGTGCATAAGCATTCTAATTCCCATCATGCCCCGTGACCAGCCGTGCAGTTTGAACGTCCTAATGCAAACCGTTGAGAAGTTATGGATTTTATTTCATATGGCTCAATAGTTGCCACCTTGCAGTTGCGTATAGCAAGTGTTCCACGGAGTCTTATGTAGTGCTGAGGAGGACCTCATCAATAGAGTCTTCTACAATAATATCAATAAGAAAAAATATTCAGAACGGCAGTGAAGTCTTTAGTCGGATTCAAGCTCTTGATCGTATCATATACCTGTACTCTAGCACATAATAATTGTTGAAGTCGTCAAAAATAATTTGGAGAAGATTAATATTAGAAGATAAAGAATTAATTACCAGTTTTTATAGGACCGGTACCAAGAATTTGTTTTGTCATCTTTCAGGTCTCACAGATCCTTACTCAGCCGTCGTCCATCACAATATTTTTTGTTTGCCATCTCTTCAGTTGTAGAGTGGCCTGCAAGGATAGGTGAATCTGCCGTGCTCGTACTTCCAATACGGATATTGTGTAACACCCGTGGAACACAATAAGTGACAGAGAATATAGCATGGCCGAACGAGGAAGCGCAGTAGTAAGAAAGTGTACTCGTATTCTGGAGAATGACGGTTCAAATCCCTGTCCTGCCATCCAGATCTATGTTGTCCATGATTAAGGCGAATGCAACGGTAGTTCCCTTGAAAGGGCCGGGTCGGTTTATTTCCCGTCTTTTCCTAATCTGAGTTTGTACACAGTCTCGTTGTCGACGGGACGGAAAACCCTAAGCTGCTTTGCTTCTAGAGAAGAGCTTCCGTATTTCTTCTGGTATCTTTATCATTTATCATATAAGAATCAGTACTTTATAACCACTCAAGTTTCGCTTTTGTGTTTTTCTAAGGAAATACACTAGTCTGCTTTCCACTCGTTAACCCTGTGAAAAAGCACAATGCAGCAGGACGAAACATTTAACCATTCGTGAATATAAACACCAGCAGAAACGAAGCCCAAGCAACTCTTTCGTTCCCTCCAACCCCCCGACCCCCTCTTGCACAGACTCACAATAGTTAAATTACAAGTAATTTAGGCACGTACGATCTTGAACCATGATAAATTAGATTGCTCGAATTACTAAAGAACTATGTAGTGTCCGTATTAGTGCGCAACTCCCCTTTCATCCTGAACTGTATCGTTACACAGCGGTAAGTTTCATCAAAACTGATCAACTCAGTGGCAGAGGTCTAGCGGTGTGTCACAGACGTGTTGTTGCACTCCGCCAGTAACAAGAAACGGCGGAGCTGCAGTTCAGCCTAACAGAAAATATCATTCAGAAACGTTTTGGGCAGTACTGAGAGAAATGAAAGGGGTTAGCAACAGGGAAGAACGTAGGAATATTTTTAAACAATTTAAAATTTCAACTCTTCCATGGTTGTATATACGTAAATCTCACAGGAAACTTTCAGTATTAAACAGCCAAGTATACAATTATGAAACTAGAGGTATGAATGATTTTTATAGAGAAGTACACAGCAAGACCCTGCATCAGAACTGTATGCAATATAAATCTAAAATAATCTCCAGTACACTGCCTGCATAAATGAAAAATAAAACTTTAGATATGTTTACGAAAGACAATTTTGGTAAACATTTTTGGAAACACTGATCAATAGAGTATTATATTTTAACTAAAGTTCAATCTTGATCACAACACTTATGTCTCAATAACATAGGTGACCGGTTTCGGTTATATTTATATAACCATCTTCAGACCTGTGAATTAATTTTAGAAAATACTAGATAATGACGACAAAATTTTAACAAGATAAAATAAAACTTATTATACCCATGGCTTCCTTGGAGGATGGTAGGCGGAGCTCTCCTCAGCTGCTACGAAGTCAACTGATGGTAATGAGTGCTGAGCATGAGCTTAAATATGCAGAGGCTCCGCCTACTTTCTCTCACACTAAATCACAACTGCCAATAAGCGTTCATAATATGACGCTATCGTTAAAGTATAAAAGTACGAAATACACTAATAACATAAAATTGATTCAATTAAAATGTCTGATTAACATGTGTCGTCATCAGACACTTTTTATTTTAAGATTGGTCTGTAGTATTTTCTAAAATTAATTCACAGGTCTGAAGATGGTTATATAAATATAACCGAAACCGGTCACCTATGTTGTGATCAAGACTGAACTTTAGTTAAAATAGTTTACGAAAGAGTTGAAAAGGATGATAACATCTAATAGCTTTTTTGTCAGTGAGGAATACATGCGTCTTTTTCACATTGGCGTTGGCCTATGTTCAATAAGACATTTGGCATGTCATATTACGTCTTACACACAGGAAAGTTTTTGCTGGCTGCTCCTTTGTTTTGATTGTTTCGGGCAGTTGAAACGCGAGAAAGCGTTTGAATTGAACTGGCGAAAAACAATAATAATTGCGTGAGTCATACAGTATATGTGTAATGATGTGAGTTCTTATCATTGTACAAATGGGTCAAACGATGAACAAATATTATTATGATTATTGCTGTTGTTGTTGGAAGGAACTAATGCAGACATGAGTGGACTGAGATGGGTTCTAGTTTGAAGGTTACCAACATTGATGGAAGACGTTTGACAAGTACACAAATAAATAGGGTGCGTGCCGTTCCTCTCGTGTCAGACGTCGACGGAACACAAGAATACTTGCGTAATAAATTTCACTTCCAATACCGAGCTTCTTGGCAACCGCGAAGCTCTCTCCGTGACGGTGACCTGTGCAATGTGCCATTAGCAATTTATGAGGCGAGATTCAGCGCGACTGCAGTTGAGCCACTGGACGAAGAACGAACTCTTTGCTGCTTACCTGCAAGAGGCGCGCAGGAAGCCATGTGCTCGCCGACGCGGTGCAGGGGAGAACCGGCCAGCTACTGTGGCGGCCGCAGCGGCTACGGTTACCGCCCCGAAACCCGATACTATTCTTTCGATTAAGTTCGGCCCACGGGAGGAGCACAGATGGAGCGTCTACGTGACTCACCACAGAGAGTGAGACCGACGCAACTTTTTACTGCATTTACCATTCGTATTCCTGCAGTCGTGGACGAATTACACTACTGGACATTAAAATATCTACACCACGAAGATGACGTGCTACAGACGCGAAATTGATAAATTTCGCGTCTGTCGGATACGACAGGAAGAAGATGCTGTCATATGCAAATGATTAGCTTTTCAGAGCATTCACACAAGGTTGGCGCCGGTGGCGACACCTACAACGCGATGACATGAGGAAAGTTTCCAAAAGATTTTTCACACACAAACAGCAGTTGACCGGCGTTTCCTGGTGAAACGTTGTTGTGATGCCTCGTGTAAGGAGGAGAAATGTGTGCCATCACGTTTCCGACTTTGATAAAGGTCGGATTGTAGCCTATCGCGATTGCAATTTATCGTATCGCGTCATTGCTGCTCGCGAGGGTCGAGATCCAATGACTGTTAGCACAATATGGAATTGGTGGGTTCAGGAGGGTAATACGGAACGCCGTGCTGGATCCCAACGGCCTTGTATCACTAGCAGTCGAGATGACAGGCATCTTATCCGCATGGCTGTAACGGATCGTGCAGCCACGTCTCGATCCCTGAGTCAACAGATTGGGACGTTTACAAGACAACAAACATGTGCACGAACAGTTCGACGACGTCTGCAGCAGCATGGACAATCAGCTCGGAGACCATAGCTGCGGCTACCCTTGACGCTGCGATGGTGTACTCAACGACGAACCTGGGTGCGCGAATGGCAAAACGTCATTTTTTCGGATGAATCCAGGTTCTGCTTACAGCATCATGATGGTCGCATCCGTGTTTGGCGACATCGCGGTGAACGCACATTGTAAGCGTGTATTCGTCATCGCCATACTGGCGTATCGCCCGGCGCGATGGTATGGGGTGCCATTGGTTACACGTCTCGGTCACCTCTTGTTCGCATTGACGGTACTTTGAACAGTTGACGTTACACTTCAGATGTGTTATGACCCGTGGCTCTACCCTTCATTCGATCCCTGCGAAACCCGACATTTCAGCAGGATAATGCACGACCGCATGTTGCAGGTCCTGCACGGGCCTTTCTGGATACAGAAAATGTTCGACTGCTGCCCTGGCCAGCACATTCTCCAGATCTCTCACCAATTGAAAACGTCTGGTCAATGGTGGCCGAGCAACTGGCTCGTCACAATACGCCAGTCATTACTCTTGATGAATTGAGGTAACGTGTTGAAGCTGCATGGGCAGCTGTATCTGTACACGCCATCCAAGCTCTGTGTGACTCAACGCGCAGGCGTATCAAGGCCGTTATTACGGCCAGAGGTGGTTGTTCTGGGTACTGATTTCTCAGGATCTATGCACCTAAATTGGTGAAAATGTAATCACATGTCAGTTCTAGTATAATGTATTTGTCCAATGAATACCCGTTTATCATCTGCATTTCTTCTTGGTGTAGCAATTTTAATGGCCAGTAGTGTAATTTAAAGTGCAACTACTCACGGAAGTCCAGTGTGGGCTGTAATTATTGTATGGCAGCGAAACTTAGCAGATAGGCTAATGTGTTGATGAGGAACCGATGGAAAAAAAAATAGTTACAATTTTGGCCGCCAAGTGCAAATCCGACACTGTACAGCATCTCGTCGACGTGTCTGGTGCTGATATTGAACAAATTGTGCAAGCGGCGGTTATTAACAAAATCAACTTTGTGCCTTTTTCACTTGTTTGACTTTTTCTGCCCACATATCATTCCTGACCCACTTCATATAGAAACATTTTCTAAACGTCTTTCTTGCATTCGTACTGCCAGATTTGCATCTGGTATTGTTAAATCGGGACTAATTTTTTTCCAGCATAAATCGGTTCTGCGTTAACACTTCGAATATCGATGAAGTTTCGCTGCCATACGATAATTACAGCCCACACTGGACCTCTGTGAGTACCTGCACTTTAATTATAACCATCTGGTATTTACTGTCTGTTATTGACCTGTTTCGACTGTTACGTTATTTTCAAGCTGCAGTTGCAAAGAATAGGCCGTTCTTACACACAACGAAGAAAATAAGTAAAGATTACCAAAATTACGATCAGTGACACTTACACCAGTACAATGAAAAGTAGTACTTGTGCTCAGGCCACCAAGAAATTCAGCTACAGCGCATGGCGAGCAAACGTAAAACCTAGTAGATGTTGTCATGCGTAGAATCGTTGTAAAAACGCTTCAGGAATAGTAGCTGAAACGAGAACACCGTCCAGTGCGATCTGTTGTGTTGTGGCTTCAGTCCAAAGACTGGTTTGATGCAGCTCTCCATGCAAATTAACTGTTATGAAATAAGCTGTCGCAGCACTGGTAATCGTCTTACAAATAATAATATTAGCAACGTCTGGTGTTATTCTCGTTCACGTCAACACAAAGCATAGCCTGTCGTTACTGTAGGAAGTGGTTGCTCAAACATCTCACCATACCTCACCACTATCGAAGTGAATAAAAAGGTTCATAATGATTTGTGAAATGTGAAATCTTATGGTACTTAACAGCTAAGGTCATCAGTTCCCAAGCTTACGCACTACTTAACCTAAATTATCCTAAGGACAAACACACACACCCATGCCCGAGGGAGGACTCGAACCTTCGTCGAGACCAGCTGCACAGTCCATGACTGCAGCGCCTTAAACCGCGCGGCTAATCCCGAGCGGCATAATGATTTGTTACACAAGCATGCCCACTAACGTCGTGGTGTATACAGAAGTTCCTATAATACAAGCTGACAGCATAATCCGTCACAAACATGCAAACATGATACTTAGAACCAATTCAATCCACATACTATATATCCCCGCCCCATAAAAATATGTTGAGCGCCTTGGTTCTAAATGTAAACAACGAAATGAAATGCTGATTGTTGCATACAGTTACTTACTAACACACCCTTAAAAATCTACATTTTTCCTAATCAGTCTTGCATGTAATTATGGCCCTTCTTTGCAGCTACCACTTCAAAAATGTCGTAGCAGCCAAAATTGACCAACAGCTGAAAGAAAACAAATAATAACCACAAATCTTTGTACATATGAGGCACCTGACCAAAGAAAAGTAATCGAAATATAACATAACCCAAACAACTACGAAAAAAAGGCAAACGTTTATTCTTTACAACATCGTATGTTTTACACTGTTTGAATAGTGGAATGTTTGTTTGTCTCTAGCTTAGACAGAAAAACCAAAACAAAAATTTACCACTGCACTATATCTTTAAGCATAATGCTTAATTCGGATAAAAGTAATGAAGAACTTCGTTAAAACTAAGCTTCAAGTACAGGAAAATGACAGAAACAAACAAATTTAACTATCAAATGGTTCAAATGGCTCTGAGCACTATGGGACTTAACATCTGAGTTCATCAGTCCCCTAGACTTAGAACTACTTAAACCTAACAAACCTCCATGCCCGAGGCAGGACCCGAACCTGCGACCGTAGCAGCAGCGCGGTTCGGGACTGAAGCGCCTAGAACCGCTCAGCCACAACGGCCGGCACTTAACTATCCAGATTGAATTTTCACTCTGCAACTGACTGGACGCTGAAACTGCCTTGCAAATTAACCTGGCATCTTTGCCTTTTGTGGGCAAATTTCAGTTTGAGTGCTATGTGAAACCCAATGAGACTTAAATATAAAAATGAGTAAAATGGACGTGAACCACTACGGTGCGCTCCTCGTACAGCCGAATACAGAATTACACATTTGCAATGTGAACATTTTAAATTTAGAGTCAGTTATTAATCTTTATACCTGGATGAAATCTTGTCAAGCCGTAAATTGATACTCATGATGGTGTATTTAGTTTGATTACACTTCATCATTGATAAGCGCGTCAATTACAAAAAATCTCAACGTAATATAACACTCTTAATCGATAATATGCTGTATAAAATGTTTAGTACGTTCGCTATTTAAACAATAGACAGGCAGGTGGGACGACAGCTTTGTGATGTAGTTAGGGTACCGCGCAGTCACACGTGTAGGGTGTCTGGACAGTCTTGGTTTGATTGCAGAATTTTATTTTTTGTCATAAACAGGATACATACATTGTTGTCTAACTATCCATATTTAATGAGCTACGGATAAAATGTTCAAAGGAATTTCGGGGCAGCCGGTTGTCGTTCAATTCATTGCACGATATTTCGACTGGGCACCTGCCAGTCATCTTCAGGTGAGCCACCGAAGACAGAGGAAGACCATTTTTTCCCTTTATTGTTATTTCATCCCCCTCGTCAGCAGTACCATTTTCCGCTCTTCAGCCAAGCGAATTAAAAAAAATTTCAGGAAGAAAGTATAAACAAAACTTGGCGTTTTCCCCATTTTAGATTAAAAATCAAAGAAGGGCAGTCAGAAAACGGAAATATATACGTTTTGATAACATATCACAGGAATGTCAAATTCTGATAACAACACCAAAGCACTGCACTTTCACTTGAAAACTGAAGGACCTGCATTAGGGTAAGAGGCACTGCTGGAGGAAAGCGTATGGTCCCTAGGATTGACGGGGGTAGAAAGACCTGTTAGATTTGAAGCACTATGGAGATGAGAGGTAGGAGCTGATGTGGATAGTGGGGAATACTATTTATGGGAAGGTCAGAAGGTGAGGGGTAGTGTGTCATGTAGGTAGGGCAGTGGTTGCAAGAGGAAAGGGATGTGGATGGATGGAGAGGGAAGGGAGGGAGGAGTGGGACAGATGGGGAAGAGTAACAGTTGGTAGGAGGGATAAATACCAGGGAGGATCTCGTTGTCAGGGAGAGGCAGTTGGTTGAAGTTGCGTTGGGACAGAATATAGAGTGTGTGGAAGTTTAGGGATATGGAGTGTGTGGAGGCGTAGGGACGGAGGGATGTGTTTGTTTAGGTGCGACAGCATACGGGGTTGGTGATCAGAGTGGAGACAAAGAGATGATTGGAATCTAATTTGCGGACCGTATAGGAGATGCGAAAGTGTTCGACGTGGGTGAATTTGATGAGATCGTAGAGGAGCCAGGTGGGGGAAAGTAAACGGATGCAGAAAGAGAGACTGAGTGCATGACGTTCGAGGATTTGGAGGCACTTATAGGACTTTGGTGGGGTTGAGATCCATGCAACATTTGCATAGCATTAGGTGCGGAGAATAGTGTTAGTAGTTTTAGTCTAATGTGGGCTTTCTGTTGGACGGTTAGTAGATGAAGTTTCCACGTTAGTTGCCGGTCGAGGGATTGTCCAAGGTATGTTAGTGTGTTACACGAAGACTTGCTTCGTTCCGCCCTATATAATGCGCTGCGATTATTCCGCTAGTGCGTCAAAAAATGTTGACAGGCGGAGCACACACACAACATGGCGGCAGAGCCCTCGCTGGTGTAGACACGGATCTCAGCTGTACCCTGTGTTGCAGCTCATAGCGGCCGTTGCCGCATTATGGCGTCTTCGATTAGAACATATCTTGGAGGTGATGAGGTTCAAAATGGCAGCTGCTATCACGATTCATAAGATTTTCCACCTGGTGTATTTCCAAGGATTCCTTAATAATTGAGTCGAAAAAAGATTTAGATGTGGTCAGAATCACAGTTCTATCGTACTCCACTGAATGTCAATGGAAATCTAGTGCTCGGCAACAGCGGACTTGCTTGCTTGCTAAAGGCGAGTGCAACGTTGATGTTCAGTGTGTTTGGTCTGTCCTACATAAGCCATACCACACTGACAAGGTATTTTGCAAATTCCGGCCTTCCGCAACAAGTCGTCGTTTACCGACCCCAAAAGGTCTGCAATCTTAGATGGTGGACGGAAAATAACTTTCACTTGAAATTTACAGAGGATTGTATTTAAAACGAAATGTTGCGCACAAAAAGAGAAAAGCTAAAGATTTTACCGACGTGTTCTCCTCTTTATCCACTTTCTGATTCTTGACTTTAACTGACAGTACCCTCTTAATCTGCTGGGTGGAATACTCATCCTTTCTAAACACTGTCTTTAGGTGGGCGAGCTCTTTGGGTAAACTGTCTAGATCTGAGACAGTGTGAGCTCTGTGTACGAGTGTTTTAAGCAAACTCATTGTCTGTGACGGGTGATGACAAATTGACACTTGCAAATATAAATCAGAACGAATAGGATTTGAGGATCATCATTCTTTCGTCTAACCAAGCGATACAAGAAAAGCAGACAACCATCTTTCTCTACTTCCATGGTGAACCGAATGTTGTTACGAATGGAGCTGAGGTGGTGAAGAAACACCGTCACTTTATTTTCTCCACAAGGCTACACTATGCAACTATCGTCCACATACCCCCATAATATAGTTGATTTAAGGGCAGCTTATTCAAGCACTCTCTCCTCGAAAGTCTCCATAAAAAGACTGGCCACCAAGGGGGACAGACGACTGCCCTTGGCGACGCTGTCAGTCTTTTCAAAATATTCTTGGTCGAACATAAATTAGGTTGACGATAGAGCAGCTGAAAAAAAGCAGCGATGTCCGTCGGAAACATTATGCCAATTAGTGTCAGAGAATCTGCGAGAGGCCGGCCGCGGTGGTCTAGCGGTTCAGGCGCTCAGTCCGGAACCGCGCGACTGCTACGGTCGCAGGTTCGAATCCTGCCTCGGGCGTGGATGTGTGTGATGTCCTTAGGTTAGTTAGGTTTTAGTAGTTCTAAGTTCTAGGGGACTGATGACCTTAGATGTTAAGTCCCATAGTGCTCAGAGCCATTTGAACCATTTTTTGAATCTGCGAGAGGGACCTTTGTAAAAAGTGGTACTGCATCAAAGCTAACCAGACGGTCAGAACTGCTTAGACGGAGAGCCCTCAGTCTAAAGTCATCTGAGTTACGGATGTGACGTGAGCAATCTTCCCCAACGGTCTCAACAACGAAGCGAGATGTTTGGCTAAATCAGATGTAGGCGCTCCAGTGTTGCTCGTTGTTTGACGTAATGGAACACTTTTCTTCTAAATTCTTGGAAGATCATACAGTCTTCGTGGTACACAACCATGTAGTCTCAACCTCTTGATGATCTCTTGAGGCAAGGAGAATGAAATTAATAGTGCAGAAATTTTCCGTTGCACACGTCCTGTAGCGTCGTAACCAATCCTCCTTCACGTAGAATCACTGAGTATAGGTGAAGGTGCAAAACTTAGTCCCTTGCATAATACAGACAGCGTCACATCGTCCAGATTTTTCTCCGTGAAATTCACAATGGAACGTCGTGCAACTACCTGTTGTGGCAACGACTGCTGTGGCAACAGGCGATCAAATTTTAACATCTGCCGAAAGCTTGCATCCTTTTGGAACCAATCGAAATTGGTCTAAGTAATTCCGTCAACCTAAACCCATGATACAAGAGAGAGCTGTGCTGCAACCTTTAGATGTAACTGGTACAGTTCTTCTGAAACGGCATCCAGTCTTCGTCTTGTGCAGCGAATCCTCTCTTTGATTATAGCATGACTAACATTCTTAGTATTCTTCCGTGTAGCGGCAGTCTTAATAAAATGCGTCGCTCTGCAACTTTTGGTATTATGCCAAGCTCCCAGCATTTCAACAAAAAGCTTAAAGAACTTAACAGTTTCGCCCTCTTACCTCGTAGCTTGTCGAAACTTCGAACATGTGAGGCCGTCTCCTCCCCGTAAAGGCGTCTGACGTGAATTTCAAAATTTTCTCAGCGAACTGAATGTTCAAACAAATTTCGGGCTTGTATTCGGTCGTCGTTTGATTCACTGGTCACCTACCAGCCATCTTCAGGTCAGCCACCGAAGACTGACGAAGACTTGCTCCGGTCCGCCCTATGTAGCGCGCTGCGAGTATTTCGCGCATGTGTCAAAATTCAAGTTGACAGATGGAGCACACTTCACGGCGGTGGAACCGCAGAACTCAGCTATCGTCTATGTTACCGATCGCCGCGACCGTTGGCGCACTCTGTAGTCTTCGATTAGAACAAATCGTGGATATGTTGGAGTTCTACCCACTGTCTAACTGGTTGCCTCTCTCGCGGTTCATCAAATTTTCCGCAAGGCGTATTTCCACGGATTCTTTGATAATGGAATCAAAAAAGATGTTCCTGTGGTCAGAATCACAGATGAACTATTTGGAGGCCTGCGAGTGAGCATTCTTTATAGCATACAGCACATCTAATCGATATTTCATTCCGTAAGGCACAGCACTATGAGAATAGTCGATTGAATGCGTTCTGGTGTCCTTTGCCCCACAATTTCGATATCTATTACAAGTGTTTTCTTGGCACTGTCGTTGATATAGTCACTAGAAAAGGACATCGTTCCACCAACTGCGACATGGTCGCGTATACAAACAGTGATCCAATACCGTCAAATGTTTTTTATTCCATTCTTTGATCACAATATGAATTCTTTAGACGATGGCCGGTTTCAGTCCGTAATGACCATCCTCAGATCTATAATATACAAATATACAGGGTGAGTCACCTAACGTTACCGCTGGATATATTTCGTAAACCACATCAAATACTGACGAACCGATTCCACAGACGGAACGTGAGGAGAGGGGCTAGTGTAATTGTTTAATACAAACCATACAAAAATGCACGGAAGTATGTTTTTTAACACAAACCTACGTTGTTTTAAATGGAACCACGTTAATTTTGTTAGCACATCTGAACATATAAACAAATACGTAATCAGTGCCGTTTGTTGCATTGTAAAATGTTAATTACATCCGGAGATATTGTAACCTAAAGTTGACGCTTGAAACCTCCGACGTTCAGTTGCGTGTTGTAACAAACACGGGCCACGGTCGGCGAGCAGCATCTGCAGGGCCATGTTTACGATGACGACCGTGTTTATGAGTGTGGCTGTAGTGCACTATTGTGGTTTGGTCTAGCTGTCGCAGTGTCCGCATGTAGCGCTTGCTGCTATTGTTATTCTGCATTCGTCTCCGCACGCAGACCAACGGTAGTACACCGTGTTACCAGACGTCTGTGATAGTGCAGTGTTGTAGGAACTGTGACCATGGTGTATTCGAACTCTGAAAAGGCGGAGATGATACTCATCTATGGCGAGTGTCGACGAAATGCAGCTGAAGCCTGCAGGGTGTATGCAGAACGGTACCCGGACGGAGAGCATCCAACTTGCCGCACATTGCAAAACATCTACCGCCAACTGTATGCAACAGGTATGGTCGTAGCACGCAAACGGGTCCGTAACAGGCCCGTCACAGGAGAAGCGGGTGCAGTTGGTGTGTTAGCTGCTGTTGCCATGAACCCATACATGAGTACACGGGACATTGCGAGAGCCGGTGGACTGAGTCAAAGTAGTGTCATGCGCATACTGCATCGTCACCGCTTTCACCCGTTTCATGTGTCGCTGCATCAGCAATTACATGGTGATGACTTTAATCATCGATTGCAATTCTGTCAATGGGCATTAACAGAGAATGCGTTGCAGTTCTACCTGTTTACCGATGAATCGGGTTTCACAAACCACGGGACAGTGAATCTATGGAACATGCATTACTGGTCCGTGGACAATGCTCGCAGACTCAGACAGGTAGAGCGACAGCGACCGTGGACTGTAAATGTATGGTGCGGAACCATTGGCGATCACCTCATTGGTCCTCACTTCAATGCAGGGGCCCAAACAACTGCAACATACATCGCGTTTCTACAGAATGATCTGCCAACGTTGCTCGAAAATGTCCCACTGGAAACGCGTCGACGTATGTGGTATCAGCATGATGGTGCACCTGCACATTCCGCAATTAACACTAGGCTGACCCTTGACAGGATGTTCGACGGGCGTTTCATAGGACGTGGAGGACGCATAAATTGGCCATCCCGTTGTCCTGATCTTACACCTCTGGACTTCTTTCTGTGGTGTACGTTAAAGGAGAATGTATACCGTGATGTGCCTACAACCCCAGAGGATATGAAACAATGTATGGTGGCAGCCTGCGGCGACATTACACCAGATGTACTGCGGCGTGTACGACATTCATTACGCCAGAGATTGCAATTGTGTGCAGCAAATGATGGCCACCACATTGAACATCTATTGGCCTGACATGTCGGGACACACTTTATTCCGCTCCGTAATTGAAAACGGAAACCACGTGTGTACGTGTACTTCACCCCTCATGGTAATGTACATGTGCGTCAGTGAAAAGACCAATAAAAAGGTGTTAGCATGTGGACGTTATGTGCTGTTCCAGTCTCTTCTGTACCTAAGGCCCATCACCGTTCCCTTTGGATCCCTTCGTAATTCGGTGCTCTCCGATACACACGATCGAACAGCGGAGGAGTGGTACTCAAGCGTCAACTTTAGATTACAATATCTCCGGATGTAATTAACATTTTACAATGCAACAAACGGCTCTGATTACGTATTTGTTTATATGTTTAGATGTGCTAACAAAACTAACAGGGTTCCATTTAAAAAAACGTAGGTTTTATGTTAAAAAACATACTTCCGTGCATTTTTGTATGGTTTGTATTAACCAATTACACTAGCCCCTCTCCTCAAGTTCGGTCTGTGGAATCGATTCGTCAGTATTTGATGTGATTTACGAAATATATCCAACGGTAATGTTATGTGACTCACCCTGTATACGTCTAGTGAGCAGTGTGTCTTTCAGTACTGATTTTTGCTTCAGTTTACAGAGCCTTCTGACTTTGTCGTAAGCCAGACATGGCACTAGTTTCACCAACTGCGACATGGTCGCGTATACAAACAGTGATCCAATACTGTCAAATGTTTTTTATTCCAGTTTTTGATCACAATATGAATTCTTTAGACGATGACCCGTTTCAGTTCGTAATGACAACAAAGGACATCGTTGATTGTCCGGTTTACTCGGTGCGTCAGCATCAGATTCTGAAATCGTACTTTTCTAATCTTTGAGGAACATGCACTGCGTTTATGAAATCTACGAGATGGATAGGGATTCGAAGTCCTGTAGGATAAGATACCCTATTTTCGGATGGTAGTCTAATTCCAGATAGGTGGATATTTGCTTCCTGGTCAGTATTGCTGACGCGGAAACTAACTGAACTCCTTGTGCTCCCGTCATTTTAGTGACCTGCTAACCGCCAAGAGTGTCTGTCGCGTTCTGTGCTCGGAGTTAATTTTTTCTTAATATCATAAAATTTAACGTAATAATTTTAGATGCAACGTAAGCATCACAGCTGCATGGTAAGTTGTTTGGTATTTTATTCTTATGTGTTAGTGATATATTTAATGAAACTTTGGAGTAGCTTTTAAATGCAATGTTTCATTACATATTTCGGTAGTTCAGCTATGTTTGTCAAGTGGTAAAGACGCCTAATTTTGGATAGTGGTAGGGTGCCTGATTTCGATCATCCGACAAATAGTCCCCTTTATTATTTCGTTTTTTTTATTTCTTTCAGGAGATAGCTAGGAAGAAAAGAAAGTGTTGAGCAGAACAAATTGAGAGGAAGGCTATGGAATCCTTTAGAAAGAAAGAAATGGGACTCTTAAAGAAGTCCAAATTGTTTCAAGTACCATGATCTACACTTTTTGATTATGTAATGGCAGCAAACTTGGAAGAGAAACTGATCTCTAGGATAGACAGAAAATGTGCTTTACGAAGTGATCTAGAGAAAGAACTTCCCAAATATTGCCAAGTAATGGATGATAGATTTTATGGGCTACAGACGAGAGATATTCGAACTGTAGCTTATCAACTAGCTGTCCACAATAATCTTAAACATCCTTTTGCTCCAGACAAGCACATTGCTGGTAAAAAATTGTTACGGGGCTTTTTAAAAAGGCATTCAGTACATTGTTTTAGAAAATCTGAGCTTTGCTCAATAGCCAGAACAAAGGGTTTGACCAAAGGAAAATATCTTGGGACCTGAACCACAAAAAGTCAACTTTGACCCTTCGAAGATTTACAATGTGGACAAAACCGACGTATTATTAATTAAGAGAACTCGGTCTAAAGTACTGAGTGTGAAAGGTAAAAGGAAACTTGCTAGACTGTCTTCAGCAGAGAGAGGCTTCTTGATAATAGTTGTTACCTGTATGAATGCTGTAGGGCCATTAATTCCTCCACTTATCTATCGTGTTCACACGACTGAGAATGAAGCCAGAACTTTTGAAAGGCACATTACGAGGGACAGTAATGGCCTTGTACGCGTCTGGGTGGATACAGGCTCACAATGGTTGCAGCATTTTATCGCAACTGTGAAAATATCCTGCCAGGATCCAGTTATGCTCATTTTGGATGGCCACTACTCGCATACACGAAATCTGGACATTATTCAATTGAGAAGACAGCACGGAGTAATACTGTTGTGCGTACCAATCCCATAGTATCGATAAGCCACTAGACGTCACTTTCATGGGGTCATTCAGAAGAGTTTACCCACAAGAAATTCATCTCTGGCTTGGGAAACGTCCATTTCAAGCTCTGACCATGGCTAAAGTTCCTCCCAGAAGAAACCGATGCAGGAGAAAAAAAGAGATGAAGGTGATCGCATTCTGCAGCCACTATTTCACAATTTCAAATGCTTTAAACTCAGTTTTCTACAAGTGGAAGACAAAGGGGAAAGCCAGCGGTGTTGACATCTACTCACCATATCAGAATGAGGTGTAAGTGCCGGCCGGGGTGGCCGAACGGTTCTAGGCGCTACCGTCTGGAGCCACGCGACCGCTACGGTCGCAGGTTCGAATCCTGCCTCGGGCATGGATGTGTGTGATGTCCTTAGGTTAGTTAGGTTTAAGTACTTCTAAGTTCTAGGGGACTGATGACCTCAGAAGTTAAGTCCCATAGTGCTCAGAGCCATTTGAAACATTTTTGAGATGTAAGTCTGCGTTAAGTCCACAGTCTTCAGCTCAAGACAAGCTAAAATGTAAGAGGGACATTTTAGAATAACTAGGAGAATCTTCAAAAAGGGGAAAACATCAAAGCACCCAAGAGGCCAGTCAGAAGAACACAAAGGTGGCTAAAATGGGTAGGCAACAAAGAAAATCCACATGTGAGTTACCATCTTCTGAGGGATTCTGAAAGTTCTGTTTCCCTTGTCTCTACAGATTATGAAGACAGCGCAGACGAGGAATTCATCTATTTTTCCAGAAAGACAAATCTGTGGAAGACTGGATAAGGTGTTTAGGATGTTTGCGTTGGGTACATGAACTGTGTGCTGGGATTGAAAAACATGGCTGGAAGACGTACAAAAGTAAAAAATGCAAATGACAACCTCAATGTAGTTATAATCAAATTTGAATATCTTAATACTGCTTTCTGTAATAAAACATTATTTCTATAGGTATGCAATCTTGAACTTTCCTTATGAAATAACTCGATTCTAAATTAGGAACAACACTATCTGAAAGTGTGCTCTTGTTAAGTACACTCTCCAAAATGCACAAGTTTCTTTGTCATAATTTACCAAATGTAATCTGTTGACTTTCGCTATAAAAGGATATACACCTGTATATCCAAAATCTATAACGTATTTCTAACGTCTGGAGCTTTCGGGTGATTTTTAACCAACCATATCCTTAGATTTCCTTCGCTGTCCGAAAATAGGGCATCTTATCTTACCCACCTTTCAGTGGAACCAATCGTGTTATTGAAGCACCCATTGTTGACCGCCTCCATGTTTCAACCGACTATAGGATCTTCTCTATTCATGATAGTGCAAAGTTGGGATTCTTGACGGATCCTTCAAGTGTGCTCGGGTTGTATACAGGGTGTCCCAGCTATCTTGTCCACCCAAAATATCTCTGGAACAACAACAGCTATTGGAAAACAACTTTCACCGGTATCAATGTAGTGCTGGGGCTCATGAATGTACATATTTGGAAACATTCTAAAACGAAAGCATAAGTGTTTTTTAACACAAACTTATGTTTTTTTTAAAATGGACCTCCTATATTTTTCTTCAGCAATCCATAGCATGACAAAGCACATACACAATGGCGTTGATTGCATCGCAATGTTCCCATTACATCCCGAGATATTGAGACGCGAAGTTGACGCTTGAAACACCCGACATGCGCTGCTAGCGTACGTCCTGAGGCTCAGGCGTGAACCTCATGCTGCCAGTAATCGGGATGGGATTGACATGCGTAATCACACCTCCATACTTATCAAGAGGTCCGAAACGAATAATACGGTCTGCTGCCATCCTGCATTAACGTAGTACATTCCAGCAGGTATTTATCCCATAGGCTAGGGGTGATGCGGTTCTGTAACATATCTGTGTACCGCAACGTTAGTCATAAAGTTAACTTCGCTTATCGTTAATCTGTTACTAAAAAGGTAATGCAGTTCAACGTTAAAACTTTACTTTACTGTAGATCTAGCGCAAGTGACAGTTAATCATTCACTCGTAAAAGTAAAATTCATGTTGATGGTTTTAGTGAAACGAGCAAGTGGACTAAAAGTTTTACCGTTGTTTAGGTAAAAATGTTTTGATTTGTGAAGTTCAGGTAGGACATAGAAGATGAATGTAAACATGTTTAACCAATTAGTTTTATTATCACATAATTATCAATGTCATGTTTATCTAATGCGTTAAATGACAAATTGTTGCAAACAAATGTTTCTTAACATCACTGGGTATAATGACCCTTTGTAGAAACTTCCACTGTGATACCAGCACTACATACTAAACATAGCGTTCACATCTCATGCTCAAAGTGATGCCCATTGGCTTGCATACATAGGGTCACTTTGCGGATAACGGATGCCCTACTTCGTGCTACTGTTTCCTCTTTGATGGCTGTACAAGCATCAATAATGCGTTGCTTCATGTCCTCTGGTGTTGTTGGTTCATGTTGGTAAACAACATCCTTCACTGCTCCCCAAAGAAAATAATCCAGCGGTGTAAGGTCCGGAGATCGGGCAGGCCACCTACCTGGGCCACCTCGTCCAATCCACCTACCAGGGAACTTACGGTTCAGAAGTCGTCGTGCTCGTAAGGCGTTATGTGCAGGGCATCCGTCATGCTGATACCACATGACCAATCTCCGGTTAAGAGGTACGGTGTCCAAGAGAACAGGAAGATTGTGTCGTATAAATCTAGAGTATTGTCTGCCATTTTGGATGCCATTTATAAAGAAAGGTCCGATAATGGTATCACCAATAATCCCACACCAAACATTAACTTTCCACGGACGTTGATGCTCTACCTGACGAAGCCATTTTGGATTGTCTGCGGACCAATAATGCATATTCCTCGTATTGACAATTCCTTTGTTGGAGAATGATGCCTCGTCGGTAAAGAGAACATCTGCAAAAAAATTTGGATTAGAAGTTTTTGCTGAGCCCACCGACAAAATGTCACCCTATTGCGGAAGTCATTTCCATGAAGATCCTGGTGTAAATGAACATGGTAAGGATGAAATATATGACGTTTAAGAATACGCTGTGCACTTGATTTCGACACACCAACTTCACGTTCAATTTGACGTGTGCTGATTTGAGGATTCACAGCTATGGTAGCGAGCACAGCGACTTCAGCACGTTCATCTGTGCGTGTTCTAGGACGATGTCGAGGTCTTGGATTTAAGCTTCCCGTTTCACGTAGACGAGATGTGAGACGACCAAACATCCGGCACGAAGGCGATGGCTTGTCAGGGAATCGTCTTCTGTACAGTCGTTCTGCCTGAACATCATTTCGTCCACCTACAACAGGGTACAGTACAGGTATGTAGAGTAGGGTAGAAAACAGACGTATTAACTTAATAATCATAATGTTCGCTAACAGTACTATCAACAAACAAGCAATCTCATAACGTATTTCCCGTCAACGTACATTCTCCATAGATCAGCAGCATTTCTACCATATCTTCATGTGTGTACATTATACTGTACAGTATAAGTTCCACAACACAACGTTTATTCGCAATGTGTACTACCTCCGTGCCGTCACTAGATTACTCTGATGCACGACTACACTGGCAAGCGGTGTACTGCACGCCAAAGCAACAACAAATGGGATGCTCTGAGGGTGGTGGAGTACAGGAGTTTGCATGGGTCGCAAATCATAAACAAGGCGAAGTGGTAACTCTGGCAGTAGTGGGAACTACGTTGGACACTTGACTAGGTAGAGCCAGGCCCTGCGCGACAGGCACAATGGGTCATATAACGCATTAGATAAACCTTATTTTGGGTGTGCAGGATAAATAAGACAACCTGACGGGTGTACACCGATCGGTACTGGTTCATATTGTGTATGTAGATACGTAAAACGTGCAAGAGGGAAACCATTATGTGCTTTGTGAGAGTTGATGGCAGCAGACCTTATTATTCGTTTCGGACCTCTTGATAAGTATGGAGGTGTGATTACATATGTCAATCACATCGCGATTACGGGCAGCATGGGGTTCACGCCTGAGCCTCAGGACGTGCGCTAGCAGCGCATGTCGGGTGTTTCAAGCGTCAAATTCGCGTCTCAATATCTCGGGATGTAATGGGAATATTGCGATGCAATCAACGCCATTGTGTATGTGCTTTGTCATGCTATGGATTGCTGAAGAAAAAATATAGGAGGTCCATTTAAAAAAACATAAGTTTGTCTTAAAAAACACATCTGCTTTCGTTTTAGAATGTTTCTAAATATGTACATTCATGAGCCCCAGCCCTACATTGATACCGGTGAAAGTTGTTTTCCAATAGCTGTTATTGTTCCAGAGATATTTTGGGTGGACAAGATAGCTGGGACACCCTGTATTTCACAACACACTACACATGAAAAGCAAGGGGCCCGGGTTCATTTCCCAATTTGCAAACAGTTTTAATTTGACACGTATGTTGTATTCGAAAGCATCTTAAAGCTCTCGGCACCGAATGGCGTCTTCCCGTATTGTCTGCTGTTTCTGTTTTACTGTTATTGGTGACCTGGTTTCACTGCCCCAGAGAATACACTGACCTTCATCCAGATCAGTGAACATTGCCGGTTTCATGTCTTCTGCAACTGTTACAGCAAAGCCTCGATAATGAAACCGGCAATCAAATAAATTGGAAAGTGGACGCGATAGCCTGAGATGTACCAACTAAAGCTTCACAACAACTGGTGTGAACAAACAAGACGTCGCAGGTGACACGACGGTTGCTCAGACCACTGTGATATCGATGTTGCATCAGCACCTGAGGCCCAAGTTGAATGCGTGCCGTATTAGTTTGCGAGACGTCGAGTCACCCACGCCCTATCCTAGTCGTACGCAGCATTAAATACTATTGGACGGTCTGCTGCACGCACCTACCATACTTGTGGCTTGCCCGCATCCCATTTTCTGCAACTGGATTAGATGAATGCGAGGTAAATTCTCTGTATCTCTCTCATACGCAGCAGTCAAAAATGCAGTTTAAAAACGCAGGGGATGGAGTGTACACTAGCTACAGACACATGTCGCTCCCAACATACACTGTTTGATCAAATGTCCTCACACATCTATTTGTGGAGATTAATATGGACTGTGTCCACTCTTCGGATTAATGACGTCTTGGTGTGAGTTTTCAATGAGTGTCTGAATGTATGTGGATGAATGGCAGCTCCTTCTACATCTACATCTACATCTACATCTACATCCATGCTCCGCAAGCCACCTGACGGTGTGTGGCGGAGGGTACCTTGAGTACCTCTATTAGTTCTCTCTTCTATTCCAGTCTCGTATTGTTCGTGGAAAGAAATATTGTCGGTACGCCTCTGTGTGGGCTCTAATCTTTCTGATTTTATCCTCATGGTCTCTTCGAAACTTTAACAAAAGGCCGTACCGAGCTACTGAGCGTCTCTCTTGCAGAGTCTTCCACTGGAGTTTATCTATCATCTCGCGATTACTAAATGATCCTGTAACGAAGCGCGCTGCTCTCCGTTGGATCATTTCTATCTCTTCTATCAACCCTATCTGGTACAAATCCCACACCGGCGAGCAGTATTCAAGCAATGGGCGAACAAGTGTACTGTAACCTACTTCCTCTGTTTTCGGACTGCATTTCCTTAGCATTCTTCTAATGAATCTCAGTCTGTCATCTGCTTTACCGACGATTAATTTTATATGGTCGTTCCATTTTAAATCACTCCTAATGCCTACTCCCAGATAATTTATGGGATTAACTGCTTGCAATTGGTGACCTGCTATATTGTAGCTAAATGATAAATGATCTTTCTTTCTATGTAATCGCAGCACATTCCACTTGTCTACATTGAGATTCAATTGCCATTCACTGCACCATGCGTCAACTCGTTGCAGATCCTCCTGCAATGCAGTAAAATTTTCCATTGTTAAAACCTCTCGATATCCTACAGCATCATCCGCTAAAAGTGAATAGCAACGGTCCTACGACACTCCCCTGAGGCACACCTGAAATCACTGTTACTTCGGAAGAGTTCTCTCCATTGAGATTGACATGTTGCGTTCTGTTATCTAGGAACTCTTCAATACAATCACACAGTTGGTCTGATAGTCCATATGCTCTTACTTTGTTCATTAAACGACTTCTTCAAGAGTCGGAACCAAAGAAGGTGGTGATAAGTGGACGTTGGGGTCTGGAGCGAAGTCGACGTTCTAACTCATCCCATCGGGTTCAGGTCGTGACTCCAGGCAGACTAGTCAATTTCAGGAATTTTACTGTCCACAAACCATTGCCTCACAGAAGCTACTTTAAGACAGGTTGCATTGCTATGTTGGTACGAACAACAGTCATCTTGAACTGCTCCTCTTCTGTATACAGCACACAGTGCTGTGAAATGTGTTGATATCCTACCGCATTTCTTAAGCACGATAAGAGGATCACACCCTAAACACGAAAGCCTCTCCTGTACTGAAACCACCTCCACCGTACTTCACTGATTGGCACTAGAGGTAACGTTCTCCAGGCATTCGCCAAACACGAACGCTTCCATCAGGTTTCCACTGGACATAGCGTGATCCATCACTCCAGATCACTCGTTTCCAGCCATCCACCGTCCAGTGGCGTCCCTGTCTACAGCACCTCAAGCGTCACTCACCGCTGACTACAGAAACGCGTGGCTTTATTAGGAGCTACGCGGCCACTGTACGTGATTCTTTTTAACTCTCTACTCCCAGTCGTTGTGGTAGCTGCTGGCAACACTTTGGAGTTCACGATCGAGTCCTTCTGCTAATTTCCTGCTATTTTTTTAGAACCACCTTCGGAACGCCCGGCAGTCCCTGACCATCAATACATGATATACGAAGATGTTATCTGTTCTTAAGGCTCACCGCCCGTTTGACCATCTTCTTATGTGCGGACGCACAAACAGTGCCCGAACTCTTACAGGTATCGGCGGTAAAGCCGCGAGTAATGAGTATGATGGGAAGGGGCACTATGAATATAGTGTGGGACAATAAGTTGCGAATGTGGGTCTCGCGGGAGGCGTGCCAGAGATAAAAGTCACTGCAGTTGCACTACCCTTGTGTTCTCGGGGGCTCAGATGGGCCGCCGCCACGGTAGCTCAGGGTGTTCGGTCAGAGGGCTGGTTGGCCTCTGTAATAAAAAACTGAGTGGAAGGATCAACAAACGAACTTTAACGGATGTCATGTGACGTCCGCAACGACCAAATCCAATGATGAAAAAAAAAGAAAAAACGGCCCACACATTTTCAACTGTCCCCGTTGACTTATATCAACGCCTGTGTGCAGCTAAGGGTATTCTTTTCATTGCAATTTCGTCGGTACATGAGGCCTGCCGGGTCTTGTTTTAGCTGTGGTTGTTCCTTCGCGTTTCCACTTCACAGTCACATCACCAACAGTCGACTCGGGCAGCTTTAAAAGGGTTGAAACGTCTCTGATGGATTTGTTACTAAGGTGACATCACTGTCCTGATCGGCCCATTCTGCTTCCCTGCTGAAAACACGATATGCCCAGTCTCCTCTTATATTGGTGGGTTCGCCTCTCTTGACATTTAGTGGTCAATTCCACATTACATAGGTGTGTCTAGGTACGAGGTGCATTCAAGTTCTAAGGCCTCTGATTATTTTTCTAATTAACTACTCACCCGAAATCGATGAAACTGGCGTTACTTCTCGACGTAATCGCCCTGCAGACGTACACATTTTTCACAACGCTAACGCCATGATTCCATGGCAGCGGCGAAGGCTCCTTTAGGAGTCTGTTTTGACCACTGGAAAATCGCTGAGGCAATAGCAGCACGGCTGGTGAATGTGCGGCCACGGAGAGTGTCTTTCATTGTTGGAAAAAGCCAAAAGTCACTAGGAGCCATGTCAGGTGAGTAGGGAACATGAGGAATCTCTTCAAAGTTGTTATCACGAAGAAACTGTTGCGTAACGTTAGCTCGATGTGCGAGTGCGTTGTCTTGGTGAAACAGCACACGCGCAGCCCTTCCCGGACGTTTTTGTTACAGTGCAGGAAGGAATTTGTTCTTCAAAACATTTTCGTAGGATGCACCTGTTACCGTAGTGCCCTTTGGAACGCAATGGGTAAGGATTACGCCCTCGCTGTCCCAGAACATGGACACCATCATTTTTTCAGCACTGGCAGTTACCCGAAATTTTTTTGGTGGTGGTGAATCTGTGTGCTTCCATTGAGCTGACTGGCGCTTTGTTTCTGGATTGAAAAATGGCATCCATGTCTCATACATTGTCACAACCGACGAAAAGAAAGTCCCATTCATGCTGTCGTTGCGCGTCAACATTGCTTGGCAACATGCCACACGGGCAGCCGTGTGGTCGTCTGTCAGCATTCGTGGCACCCACCAGGATGACACATTTCGCATTTTCAGGTCGTCATGCAGGATTGTGTGCACAGAACCCACAGAAATGCCAACTCTGGAGGCAATCTGTTCAACAATCATTCGGCGATCCCCCAAAACAATTCTCTCCACTTTCTCGATCATGTCGTCAGACCGGCTTGTGCGAGCCCGAGGTTGTTTCAGTTTGTTGTCACATGATGTTCTGCCTTCATTAAACTTTCGCATCCACAAACGCACTTTCGACACATCCATAACTCCGTCACCACATGTCTCCTTCAACTGTCGATCAATTTCAATTGGTTTCACACCACGCAAATTCAGAAAACGAATGATTGCACGCTGTTCAAGTAAGGAAAACGTCGCCATTTTAAGTATTTAAAACAGTTCTCATTCTGGCCGCTAGCGGTAAAATTCCATCTGCCGTACGGTGCTGCCATCTCTGGGACGTATTGACAATGAACGCGGCCTCATTTTAAAACAATGCGCATGTTTCTATCTCTTTCCAGTCCGGAGAAAAAAAATCGGAGGCCTTAGAACTTGAATGCACCCCGTACTTTTGATAAGACAGTTTACATTATCTTCCTTCATTTTCGCAATGTCCCTGTGATCGAATTCACGATGTGCATACCTTCAGTAAATGGTTTAACATGTGGCAGGGGACGGGAAAAATGGCAATTGATCTGCGAAACAGGCTGCTTATAAAATGCGATTTCAGAGTCACACAGTCTCGTTGGATTTCATGCGACGAGTGCCTCTGTCTGCGTCGGACACAGCACCTGGCAAAGGAGACGCACTCGATTCTGGTAAGTGGGGGTTCATATCTTCGTCCAGAGATCTCAGATTACATTTCCAGTTGTTTGTCCATATCAGGGACAATTCTGTCAAGAGGGCAATGACTGAATGCTTCCCTCATCTTCCTGAAACTGAGCTAGTGTTACGCTGTGATGATGTAGACTTCGATAAGGAAGTAAACTCTAACGTCCCTCCCTTCTTTCTTTTGTTACAAAGTCTACTTTTTTATATAAAACATATATTTGACAGTTGGAGAGTTTTACTTCTAGCTGTGACAACCTAAAATAATATTGGCTGTAGTCATTTGAAAGAGGATGGAAAATGTGGCCACATAGGTTCGTTTCTAGTGTGGGAGAGTTTTACTTCTAGCTGTGACAACCTAAAATAGTATTGGCTGTAGTCATTTGAAAGAGGATGGAAAATGTGGCCACATAGGTTCATTTCTAGTGTGCTACTGTATGATTGTAAACTTGTACTCATTTCTTAAGTATTCTGTTTGTGTTACATCATCAGTTACCATTTATGACCAAAATTTAAAGCACTGTCCTTATTTATCTCGCTAGTTCTCACGTTCTCTCTCTGTCTCTCTCTATCTCTAGATCTTTTTTTAATTTTTTACATGGGTGTAACCGTCTTTTATGTGTCTTGTTTTACACCTATAAACTTTGATATTATAGTAAATGTATATCTATAGACTGCTAATCATTTCAAGGTTTATCAGCAGCTGCCTGATAGGTTCAGTTCCAGTAGATCAGAAATAATAATCTCGTTCGTAGCTGACAGAGAATCTTTACAAATCCGAACCAAAGACGAGTGGGCGACCGTGATCCTCGACCTATCACAATGAGCCTCGTCTAACAAAAGCTAAACCAACAAGGAACACGGACAGGAAAATAGTGTGCACATTCCTCGCCGTAAGCGCATACTTGGCCACAATTACGTGCGATGAAGGTAAGGCAGGAACCACAGATTGCCGTGCTGGAGTACTCCTTCATAAGCTTTTAGGATGAAGCCAGGTGAGGCGGCGAAAGGTAGGCTCGTGTGAGATCTTGTCCCGCCACAAAAATGAGGAAATGTCTAGGTTATTAGAGAAAAAGCAGAAGCATAACTCTTAACGGCCGTCCCAGCATTCGGCACGTCTGAATTAGAGTGGGCGGTATGAAGTCAGTTACTTAACCACTGTGCGACGTTGGGCGCTTGTTCAGTACAACAAATCACCCGACCCACTGTGGTCAAAGCACAGGCAAATTTAAGGATACACGAACACGGGCGCTTGGGTACCTGATCTTGCAGTCCATATTCTGGCTCCAAGTGACGTTTCTTCCTAATCAGTTCGCAGGAGAGAATGACTACGAGTAAAAAACGACGTTATGAAGGAAATATTAAGTTTATCTACCAGTGAATAATTCGAGAAGATGATTCCGTGAGTACTTGGTGAACAGAATAACGTGAGAATTTTCCAAACGAGGTAGGCAACTATTTAAACTTCTAACTCTCATTCGGCAGGAACTGTGTTGAACTGGCCGGCCGATGTGGCCGAGCGGTTCTAGGCACTTCAGTCTGGAACCACGCGACCGCTACGGTCGCAGGTTCGAATCCTGCCTCGGGCATGGATGTGTGAGATGTCCTTAGGTTAGTTAGGTTTAAGTAGTTCTAAGTGTAGGGGACTGATGACCTCAGATGTTAAGTCCCATAGTGCTCAGAGCCATTTTTTGTGTTGAACTGTGTTAAAGAGGAAATGTTTTGGTTATCCTGACTAGGCTTTTCATTATTTCTGCCGGCCGGTGTGGCCGTGCTGTTCTAGGCGCTTCAGTTTGGAACCGCGTGACCGCTACGGTCGCAGGTTCGAATCCTGCCTCGGGCATGGATGTGTGTGATGTCCTTAGGTTAGTTAGGATTAAGTAGTCCTAAGTTCTAGGGGACTGATGACCACAGATGTTAAGTCCCATAGTGCTCAGAGCCATTTGAACCATTATTTCTCTAAACATATAAATGGTCTAACGTCATCTGAGCGAATCTAATGTCAGTTTATGTTATTATCTACACTGAATGTTTTGTGACGAGCGAAGCTTGAGTACCATTTTTAATTTTGTGGAACTGATTCCGGTATTCATTTAGTCATCGTACAAGTTTCACATACAGCAACATATTCATTAGCTAAATAAATCTGCGTGATGCATAAGACTGATTTATCATAGGCTGCAAATATCTAGTAAGTTTTTAGTTGCATACTAGTTCGGCGATGTTATTTTTTGTTTCACCCGGCAAGTTCATGTTTGTGGTTAACACCCAGTATTCATATTTTTTAAAAAGCGGGGTAAAAATCCCTGCACATCATCCTAGTTTAGGAACTCTTTAGTTTTTTCTAAATCACTCCAGATGAACGGCAGTATTGTTTTTTCAACAAAGCCAAGACTGTTTTCCTAACCATGCTCAACCCATATGGTAAACTGTTCCATTTCGATCACTGTCTATGCAGACGTCAATCAGCAACCCTCTTTCTTTTGATAAGAGAAGTCGTTACTGTCGATTTAGAGCAGGGGTGTCCAGGCCGGGGGTCGCATGCAGCCCTGAGCAAGTATCAATACAGTCCAAGAAGTGAGCATCTATTACACGATCGGCTAAAGAATGCGTAAAAATCCGTTTACGTGAAATTATGAGAAATTGATTATTTTCTTTATTTATTTCTAGTTTTTGCTACCAGTCACTTTTTTATTCTATGTTTAATCTAACATAATACAACGCGTTTCGAACATGTTCTGTTCATCTTCAAGCATTTATACATACATACATACATACATACATACAGAGAAATGTTACTTAAAGTTAAACAGTCTTAAACTAGATTAATCTAGAACTCTTTGTCCATTGTTTGTTACTGTAGCGGCTGGTGTGGCATTTGGGGGGGGGGGGAGGAGGGGGGCAGTGTATGGCTTACGTAATCGTAAGTGATCAACTGTCACAAAATGCCACACCATCCGCTACAGTAACAAACAATGGACAAAGAGTTCTACATTAATCTAGTTTATGGTTCAAATGGCTCTGAGCACTATGGGACTTAACTTCTGAGGTCATCAGTCCCCTAGAACTTAGAACTACTTAAACCTAACTAACCTAAGGACATCACACACATCCATGCCCGAGGCAGGATTCGAACCTGCGACCGTAGCGGTCGCGCGGTTCCAGACTGCAGTGCCTAGAACCGCTCGGTCACTCCGGCCGGCTAATCTAGTTTAAGACAGTTTAACTTTAAGTAACATTTCTCTGTATGTATGTAAGTATAAACGCCTGAAGATGAACCGAACATGTTCGAAACGCGTTGCATTATGTTAGATAAACATAAAATAAAAAAAGTGACTGGTAGCAGAAACTAGAAATAAATAATTATCCCACACAGTCACGGTTCACAAACATAGCCACTATGGCAGAAAATAATTGATTATTTTCAATTTGAAACTCCCGCCACACGATGCTATTCTCTCATTGGTCCATCCCATTCTTAAAATTGCCTCCCGTGCTATAGTTGAATCCTCAGAGTCTAGTTCTCCTAACCGGCCCATCTCTCGGACGCGCTGGTCTTTATCTTACTGTTGTCTCAGTTGCAACTGCGAACTAGAGATTTAGAGACTTATAGTGAAATTAATTTATGGAAGTACAAGGCAAATCGTAGTTCTTATCATTACAAGTCGGAAGAAGTTAGAAATCTTCATGTGGATTGCAATTACTGTCAATGCACGGTATATAACAGTACTGTAATTCTGTAAATACCGTAAGTCACATTAATTCTGTGATCTAGTTTATTAATAAAATTTCACAAAAATGTCAAATTAATTCTGTCTTGCTTTTTTAGAATAGAGGATCATAAATTAATAAGTTTTAAATTATTTAAATGTGTTAACTATGTAGGGTATAACGGGTATATGTGCAGATATTTTTATATGTGGCACCTTAATACGGGTTCACATCAGCGTGTTGGTTGTTTTTTCTCTGCGTCGAGCAGTCTTCCCACGAACACGTAACAAACTTTACGACCTGACGTTTTCTGCGCAGTCATTACTGCACCACTAACAGACAACACCAGTCGGTATAATCTAACCGTTTTGCATCCACACGTCTATCCTTCGACACCTGAACTGCTGCCGGAGAAAAATAAGCAATAATAGCTTGCTCTTACCAGCATGTACTTGGAGGTTCTAACTAACCTTACATGGTACTACTCCTAATAGCTATAATTATTAGTCTGCAAATAAATAAATACAGATGTAATGTTGTTCAGTACATTGTCCTCAATCACCAATAAAATTATCTGCACTTATGTCCATTACACCCTGCGTATCTCCGACCCTTTCCTTTTTTTTCTCAGTGCTTATTATTAGTGGCAAGTACACTATGTCATCAAAAGTATCCGGGTACCCACAAAAACATACGTTTTTCATATTAGGTGCATTGCGCTGCCACCTACTTCCAGGTACTCCATATCAGCGACCTCAGTAGTATAGACATCGTGAGAGACCAGAATGGGGCGCTCCGCGGAACTCACGGACTTCGAACGTGGTCAGGTGATTGGGTGTCACTTGTGTCACACGTCTGTACCAGAGATTTCCACACTCCAAAACATCCCTCGGTCCACTGTTTCCGATGTGAAAGGTGAAGGGACACGAACAGTACAAAAGCGTACAGGCCGACCTCGTTTGTTGACTGACAGAGATACCCGGCAGTTGAAGACGATTGTAATGTCTAATAGGCAGATATCTATCCAGAGCATCACACAGGAATTCCAAACCGCGTCAGGATCCACTGCAAGTACTATGGCAATTAGGCGGGAGGTGAGAAAACTAGGATTTCATGGTCGAGCGGCTGCTCATAAGCCACACATCACTCCGGTAAAGGCCAAACGACGCCTCGCTTGGTGTAATGAGCGTAAACATTGGACGATTGAACAGTGGGAAAGCGTTGTGTGGAGTGACGAATCACAGTACACAATGTGGCTATCCGATGGCAGGGTGTGGGTATGGTGAATGTGAATGTCCGGTGAACATCCTGTGACGGAGTGGTTACACGACAAAAACATCCCTGTAATGGACTGACCTGCACAGAATCCTGACCTGAATCCTACAGAATACCTTTGGGATGTTTTGGAACGCCGACTTGGTGCCAGGCCTCACCGACCAACATGACACATCTCCTCAGTGCAGCACTCCGTGAAGAATGAGCTGACATTCCCCGAATAACCATCTAGCACCTGCGAGAGTGGAAGCTGTCATGGAGGCTAAGGGTGGGCCAACACCATATTGAATTCCACCATTACCCATGGAGGACGCCACGAACTTGTAAGTCATTTTCAGCCAGGTGTCCCAACACTTTTGATCACGTAGTGTATATTAGGTGCGGCCCAAAAATACTCGTTTCTTCCAGTGTGGCCCACGTAAGCTAAAAGTGTTGACACCCCGATGTAGAGTGTGCGGAGGTGATCGCACACATATGAGAGGAAAATTCTGTCGAAATAAATTAAAAATCTCAACTATTCGTGTAAATAAATCGTTTGAAAGATTGGCTTACGACCGCTCCGACGAACGTGGCGGCTGCATGTCGCGAACTGTGTATGTGCGAAGTGAACTCTCAGTTTTCAGTTTTATAGGTTTTATGTGTATAAACATAATCATATCCTAGAGACTAAATATCCAATTTACGAGAAGCAAGATCTGTTGTCTTTCGGTCTGTACACAACACATCTCATCCTAGGTTCCAAGAGCGTGTTAAAAAAAAAATACTATGCTGCGAATCTAGACGAAAGCATGACGCCCGGACTCAAAATCAACATGAAGTTTTGATCAAAATACTGGCAACGTAAGAGCGATCGAAGGAAAGAAGATTAGGATTTAACTTTCCAGACCGAGGCCTACGAGAAAGACAGGGTGCCGCGCGTTACGTCACGAAGGTAGGCCTGACCTCGCTCGCTTGCTCAACTCAGCAAACTACGTTCCTGCACCTGTTAACTCGTAATTAGGTGTGTACGTACAAACGAGAATTACATCTTCTACTGAAATCCTCTATTAAGGAGTCGTATTGTTATTAGTCCTACAATGATCGAAAGTCCATAAACCTACTTCTAATTTGTTACAGCTGTACTGGGGTACAATAAAATTAAAATCAATGATTATCAGTTCCGTAAGGCACCACTTCTTGTATGAAACGAGGACTGTCAAGCAGAAGAGACTAAACGCTATAAACAAGCCGTTATACCATTTATATCGAGTATCGAGCTTAAATTTTTTTCCCAGCCGCTGAGGCCGATCGGTTCTAGGCGCTTCAGTCTGGAACCGCGCGACCGCTACGGTCCATCCTGCCTCGGGCATGGATGTGTGTGATGTCCTTAGGTTAGTTAGGTTTAAGTAGTTCTAAGTTCTAGGGGACTTATGACCTCAGATGTTAAGTCCCATAGTGCTCAGAGTCATTTTTTAAAATTTTGTTGTAGTTGTGTTAATCCGTAAAACTTCATAATAGCAGATTCCAGTAGAAGACACAATTCTCGTTAGTACGTACTCGCCCAGCTGCGAGTTAACAGGTTCAGAAACGCATTTTATCTGCTGAGCTGGGCGAGCGAGCGAGATCAGGGTCCGGTTCAAAATGGTTCAAATGGCTCTGAGCACTATGGGACTCAACTGCTGAGGTCATTAGTCCCCTAGAACTTAGAACTAGTTAAACCTAAATAACCTAAGGACATCACAAACATCCATGCCCGAGGCAGGATTCGAACCTGCGACCGTAGCGGTCCCGCGGTTCCAGACTGCAGCGCCTTTAACCGCACGGCCACTCCGGCCGGCGATCAGGGTCCGGATTCGTGACGTATGCGCCGCGGTCTGTCTTTCTCGTGGGCCTCGCTTCCAGCAGCTATGAGGTCATTAGAAATGATCTCAAACTCGGATTAGAGAAGAGTGGGGAAAGAAACCGGCTGTGTCCTTTTCAGAGAAACCATTTGACGTAGGCGATACAGGAGAGTCGAGGAGAACATGGCTCTGCGTGGCTGGACGGGAATGAACCGCCATCTTCCTGAATACTAATCTACTGTCGTCGCACTCCGTCATACCATCCATTATACCTTCTCGTTAGTGCGTTCGACATTTAACGATCCTGAATCGAGTGTGGTAGTGGATTTCGTAACTAATGGAATGGCGAGTGTAATGTGGATGTGGAGTCCGACCAATCCGACAATATCTATATTTAATTTTTATTTTTTTGTTTCACAGGTGAACGTCAAGACCACCCACATGTGCAAAAAGTTGAAAAAAATGGTCAGATGTTTTATTAATGATTTGTCTAATACTAAGAAGTTAAACAGATTATAGAAATATTTGACGCGCCTTTGAATGACGCTCGAAATTACAGCATATGAGGCGTTTAGAATATTTCGCTAATCTATTTTGTTTCTTAGTTTTAGACAAATCATTTTGCAAGACACGTGACCTTTTTTTCTTCGAATTTTGTTTTCGATTGTCATTCAAGCAGAGAACTATCAGTTTATGTTTTACTGTTTTACTTCGACATTTATATTATTTTTTCTGCACCAAATTAATTATTTGTACGCAAAATAACTAGGCCTTATATATACATAGCTAGCGGAAGTTGTACGTGAAATATTTCATTTCTTCCTCAAATCACTAACTAAATTTTTCTTAATTACCCTGATTACATTCTACCAATTAAACTTTTTTTTTGCAAAACTGGTCATTTGATACCTCATTTGTCCATTTACGACTCTTTGTCTGGCAGTGAAAGTTGGGGCAAAACTCGATTGTGTCACTTTCATTAAGACCACTAATTAAGTGTCTCTTTATTACGCTATTTACTTTCAAGCAACTCAACCTTTTTTTTCCAAAAGTTGGCTTCACGATGGTCAAACTGATACACCATTTGTCCGTTTCCGACTCTTCCTTGGGCTTTGAAAAATCAGAAAAAAATCCATTGTTGGAAGAGGTCTTGTTTTCACTCCGCTCAAACATTTGACCAACAAGAGTTGGAATTAAATTAAGCCGATATTTTTCTATTTAGGATTAAATCCAGGAAGCCATAGACAATTTCGTGAAACTGCTTAGGTGGGGTTAATGGTTAACGGGGCAGAAGATAAGACATGCTGCGTTAAGCAGATGATATTGCTGCGGTCAGAAGACCAAATATCTGGAGAAAGTCCTCAGCACAATGCAAGACATTTTCTGTAATCAGTGTGGTATGAGAATAAACAAGAGAAAGCCTAAAGTAATGGTATGCAGTGCTGAAGAAAAATATGAACTTTTAAAAATAAGAACTGGAAGAAAGATGTTGGAAATGGTAGAGCAACTTACCTACTTGGTTCAAACGGTTCAAATGGCTCTGAGCCCTATGGGACTTAACTTCTGAGGTCATCAGTCCCCTAGAACTTAGAACTACTTAAACCTAACTAATCTAAGGACATCACACACATCCATGCCCGAGGCAGGATTCGAATTCTGAAGAGCCTAGAACCGCTCGGCCACACCGGCCGGCTACCTACTTGGGAAGCAGGATTACAAGAGACGATAGAAGCACGAAAGAAATTCTGAGCAGTAAACAACAGGCCAAAATTGCATTTAATTTAAGAAAGGACTTACTCGCCAACAAGAACATCTTGGATTACATCTTATACAGATGTGAAAATTGGGCAATAGGAAAACAAGAGAGATGACTACTAAATGCCCTGGAGTTTGGTGGTACAGAAACATAATGAACATCCGTTGGCGAGACATAGTTATCAATGAAGAGGTGCTGAGTGGAGTACGGGAAATCGTATCTCTGTGGAGGCACATCCAAAGAAGAAGAGACAAACTCGTAGGACACATTTTGAAACACAATAAAATCATTGGAACAATAACAGAAGGAGCTATTGAGGAAAGGAATCTCCGTGGCGACCAAGAATGTCATACATGCAGCATATTATGAATGTTGCTTGGTTGATTCGGATCAGACCAAACAGCGAGGTCATCGGTCCAGAAGAGGGGAATGACGCACTGCTGCAACCCAACCTCAGGTTTGAAAACTAGAGAGCGAGGGAGAGGGGTCATCTTTTTAGATACACAAGTAAATTCTACCTAAAAAGGAATTTTGGAGTCTTTACCCAGAAGAAGATGCCATATAAATGAAGACAACAGCAAACTCACACAGCTTGCCATTGTTAATGATGTTGTACAAACTGTAGCAGAAATACTAATGTTCGGTATGGTTTACAGACATTCAGTGCGCTTAAAATGTAGGAATTCTGTGCCCTGTAGCTGAGCAGTCGGCGTGTCCAACAGCCCTACCGAGGAACCAAGATCAATTCGCAGTAGAGGCAGGGAGTTTTCCCTTGGTGTGTGGACAGTAGAGGGGCACACTCTGCCCCGTGAGGCCAATATGAAGGAGCTACTGGAACGAGAAGCAGCTACTCCAAAGCTGCCAACGGCCGAGAAAGAGATGTGCTGTCTCCATGCCCATCCATGTCGTACACAAATAACGCCATTGGCAGTGGATGAATGGATGAAACGGTGGTCGGTCGGCATGGAGCAGCTGCCCGGCCTGATCGGGAAGTTAGTTTTTTGTTACTGAGAATAATGAGGCGAAAAATAAATAAATCGCTATACACATAACAGAATTACGGAATACTAATATACGAGAGGTGTAAGCACAGTTACCACGAAATTTATGGGGTACACTTCACGAAAGGAACATCATTTATTATCAAATTACATTCAGAAGGTATTCTCGTGAGCAAGTGTCGCGGAGTGATCCTCTTCAGTAGTCACAGAACTTAGTCTGGGTGAAATGGTGAAGTGATGATAATGACGTTTGATTTGTGGGGCCACCATCAGCGCCCATACAAAGTCCCAGTTTTTACACAGACCAATTTTTTTACCCAATCCAATCTTGCCACGTCACGAATGATGATGATATGATGAAGGCAACACAAACACCCAGTCCCCGGGCAGAGAAAATCCTCAACCAGGCCGGGAATAGAACCCGGGACCCCGTGATACAGAGGAAACAACACTCGCCAGTAGACCACGAGCTGCGGACACATGCTGAAGTGCTCTGTCGATCAGCTTACGTTAGTTAAGCAATGCATTCATGCTGGTGTAACTTGAGAATGATAACTGATGGAGAATAGCTAAGGCGATTTTATCATTCGCTTTGTTTAGGTTAAAGCGACCGTCAAGTGCGACTACTAGCAGATGAAACCGTAACTGATTTGGCTGGCGTAGAAAAAACCGGCATCAGGAAGCTGAAATAGTGCGCGGTTTCAGCTTTGACTACTAACGCAATCTCGTCACTATCCAATATCCACCATTCTTGAAGTTTAAAATGGCTGATCTGTAGTGTATCAGTCTCGTCGATTTGTTGCGTGTTATGTTGCACCACTCGTCAACATCCAGTAGTTTCTAAGTACAGAAGAATTATAGTTTTTTGCCATTAAAACATTCATTTTCCTATTAGATGTACGTCTAAGCTAAGACACTCATGCAACAGACTTTACATATATAAAAAACGAATTTTCGTTTTTTTGTTACGTGACCTACCTGGTCCCAAATAAAAACTGTACTTTTTTAACAAATATTTCTCAGACGCAGTCTAGTTGCATCTTCGTTTATGTCTATTTATAGAGTAATTCATTTTAATTTTTTACATAATTTCTGTAGCAGCAATAGTATCAAATGATTCTTCACACCAACAGATGCTTTCCACTCGATATTTTGAAAGTTATATCGAAGTAAATAATTGTTTTCTACCGAGTGAACGTCGCAGATTTTAGGCAATTCATTCCAAAAATCTTTAGCAGTTCCGCATAGGCGCAAAACTACAGTTCTGTGTCGCTTGATAAAATAAAACATTCCTTTGACTTAGCCTTAGCCCACGCAGAGAGATCACCATTATAGACTGACAGAAAAAAATCACAGCACCAAGGAATTGTACGACATCAACGAAAGTTGGAGGAGTGCTTCTGCATCTGAAACATGATGTCTATTCAAATTTCGCGCTAGTCGCTAAGAGTGGCGCTAGTAGCGCCACTACGAAAATGCAAATCAGGTTTGCTTTAAATATACGCTGTAACTGCCGTGAGAGTTAAGTTACCTTTGAGATTGCAAGTGGTGAGTTGATGTTACTCAAAGAATGCCTTTAAGGCGATAAAGAGGGCAATTTCAACACCTCACTGAGTGTGAACGGTCGTGTAATAGGGCTACGAGGAGCTGGATGTTCCTTCTACGATAATGCAGACAGAGTAAGCAGGAATTTAGCAACTGCACATGATTGTTGGCAATGGCGGTCATGAGAATGTACGTCACAAGAAGACCGGGCTCCGAATGGCCACGTGGCAACGCCGAGAGGGAAGACCATCGTGTTGGGCGTATGGCTCTGGCGCGTAGTACTGCATCTGCAGCAGCAATTTGAACAGCAGTTGGCGCCACAATGACACAACGAACTGTTACAAATCGGTTACTCTAAAGACAGCTCCGAGCCAGAGGCCCTTTAGCGTGCATTCCACTGACCTCAAACCACCGCCATTTGCGACTTCGTGGTGACAAGTGGGAGCTCATTGGAGGGCCGTTTGAATGGTTCAAATGGCTCTGAGCACTATGGGACTTAACTTCTGAGGTCATCAGTCCCCTAGAACTTAGAACTACTTAAACCTAACTAACCTAAGGACATCACACACATCCATGCCCGAGGCAGGATTCGAACCTGGGACGGTAGCGGTCGCGCAGTTCCAGACTGTAGCGCCTAGAACCGCACGGCCACACCGGCCGGCGGCCGTTTGAAGGTCTGTTGTTTTCTCTGATGAAAGCTGATTCTACCTCGATGCCAGTGGTGGCCGTGTGTTGGTTAGAAGGAGGCTAGTTGAGGGCCTGTAACAAATCTGTCTGCGTGCTACACACACTGGACCTACACCTGGCGTTCTGATCTGGGGTGCGATTTCGTATGACAGCAGAGGCACTCTCGTGGTTATCCTACGCATTCTGACTGCAAATTTGTACGTCCATCTGGTGATTCGACCTGCTGTGCTGCCATTCATGAACAGCATTCCAGGGGATGTTCTCCATCAGTACAGCGCTCCTCTACATACCGTAGTTGTAGCCCAGGATGCTCTACAGAGCCGGCCGGAGTGTGAGCGGACGGTTCTAGGCACATCAGTCTGGAACCGCGCGACCACTACGGTCGCAGGTTGGAATCCTGCCCCGGGCATGGATGTGTGTGATGTCCTTAGGTTAGTTAGGTTTAAGTAGTTCTAAGTTCTAGGGGACTGATGACCTCAGACGTTAAGTCCCATAGTGCTCAGAGCCATTTGCACCATTTTGCTCTACAGAGCGTCGCCATTTTGGCTTGGCCTGCTGGATCACCAGATCTGTCTCCAATCGAGCACATATGGAACATCATCAGACGACAGCTCAAGCATCATTCACGAACAGCATTAAACGTTCCTGTATTGACCGACCACGTGCAACAGGCATGGAACCCACAAACTGACATCTGGCGCCTGTACAACACAATGCATGCACGCTTGCTGTTTGCATGGAACATTCTGGAAGTTACACCGGTTATTAATGTACCAGCATTTCATATTTGCAATGGCTATCTCGCGCTTAAATTAAATAGAGATCTTGCAATGTTAATCACTTAAATATGTTACCTAGATAAATGAATTCCCGAACTTTCATTACTGTACATTAATTATTTTTTGGTGGTGGGATATTTTTCCGTCAGTGTATTTCCATGCATTTTTTACTTAAATGTCCATTGATAACTCTAAAAGAGTCCTCTTAGTAACTCGCCAGGTTGTCCAATTTTCGACATCAGTTAGCTTTTCAATCCGTCGTTTCCCGTCTACAGTCTTGGACGTGCTTATTTACTGCGCAGAACTAGTGTCGGAAGCTTCTGCAACTGTTGGACTGTCCTGCCATAAAAGTTCCATCGTGTTATAACAGCATAGGTCACTTTTTCTATTAATTAAAAGTACGACAGTAAACCACGTTATTAATTAACACACATTTCTTTCAATAGAAGAACTACGCAAAAGACTTTATGTATTGCCGATTCACATGATTCAACGGATATCAACACATTATAACAGTGGTCAAGAAATGCTTTCACAAATCCTTCATAAATATTTTGTTGCTATTACATTCTTGCCAGCAATAAACCGATATAGAACAACGTCAAATCAAGTAGGTTACAATGACATAGCTAATTCTCCGCAAAAAGAATATGGCTGCAGACAGTAGCGCATTGAAAAGTTCATAAAAAACATAACTTTTTTGTAAAAGTAATTGTTTGATTTGAAAGCATTGTATTTAGTGTCAAGAAGGATTTTAATTTTTCTATTCCCTCAGAAACTATATTTATTTCCTGCTCTGCACAATATTCGATCACAATGTAGGTCACTTCAGTCCCCAGCTCCTGGTCGCGCGGTCGCGTTCTCGCTTCACGAGCTTGGGGTTCCGGGTTCAATACCCGGCAGGGTCAGGGATTTTCACCTGCCTCGAGACGACTGGGTGTTTGTGCCGACCTCATCATCATTCATGAAAGTGGCGAGATTGGGCTGAACAAGGGTTGGGAATTTGTACGGGCGTTGATAACTGCGCAGTTGAGCGACACGCAAACCAAATATCATCATCATCTCTATTTGACAATAAGTTCTTCTGGTTATCTTTGAAAGTTAGGGAACAGACGAAGTCCTAAGGGACCAAATCTGAGGAGTGGGATGGTGGGTGACTCGTGTGGAGTTCATCTTGTGTTTGTGCGACATCAATGGGCAATGTATGAGCAGGCACATTTTAAGGTTTATTGAAGCCATTAGTTTAAGTGAACTGCTTCTTAGCTGCTGTAATAGATTGTATAAACACACTTTATGTAATATAAGTAGGACAGCTGTGCGCATTCTTACTGACCTTGAATATAAGGTTACACTGATAAGGATATCCATTGTCAAGTTACACACTTTGGCTCCTTGGTGCACCCCATCCTGACCTCTGGGGAACAATCAGTAACAGACCAAGGTCACCCAGGGGAGCCCCCCCCCCCCCCACGACCCAGGCAATTGTACAATAGTGCCCTCTTGACACAAAAATGGTGGCATTCCTTTCTCAGCCAATGGGAGTACTATAAAATATCGGAAAGCCCAATGGACCAATAGGAATCAAGCTCTCCTCTTCCCTCTCTGTGTTATATTATGCATCCAGTACCGTGAGACCCTTCATTTGAGGCCTGCACTTCATAGTGAGAGGATGATGAAGTGTCATCAGCATCAGCAGGGACCAACCAGCACCCCCAGGCACAAGAGGAGTAAGACTGAAAAAAAATGTTCAAATGTGTGTGAAATCTTATGGGACTTAACTGCTAATGTCACCAGTCCCTAAACTTACACACAACTTAATCTAAATTATCCTAAGGACAAACACACACACACCCATGCCCGAGGGAGGACTCGAACCTCCACCGGCACCAGCCGCACAGTCCATGATTGTAGAGCCTTAGACCGCTCGGAGGAAGACTGAAAATAAGTATCTAATAATAATGTAATTATTACTATTTGTTATTAACAAATAGATATTCGAATATACAGGGTGATTCAAAAAGAATACCACAACTTTAGGGATTTAAAACTCTGCAACGACAAAAGGCAGAGCTAAGCACTATCTGTCGGCGAATTAAGGGAGCTATAAAGTTTCATTTAGTTGTACATTTGTTCGCTTGAGGCGCTGTTGACTAGGCGTCAGCGTCAGTTGATGCTAAGATGGCGACCGCTCAACAGAAAGCTTTTTGTGTTATTGAGTACGGCAGAAGTGAATCGACGACAGTTGTTCAGCGTGCATTTCGAACGAAGTATGGTGTTAAACCTCCTGATAGGTGGTCTATTAAACGTTGGTATAAACAGTTTACAGAGAATGGGTGTTTGTGCAAAGGGAAAAGTTCTGGACGGCAGAGCACTTCATTACTGGCCTCCAAGAAGCCCTGATCTTACCCCCTGCGATTTTTTCTTATGGGGGTATGTTAAGGATATGGTGTTTCGGCCACTTCTCCCAGCCACCATTGATGATTTGAAACGAGAAATAACAGCAGCTATCCAAACTGTTACGCCTGATATGCTACAGAGTATGTGGAACGAGTTGGAGTATCGGGTTGATATTGCTCGAGTGTCTGGAGGGGGCCATATTGAACATCTCTGAACTTGTTTTTGAGTGAAAAAAAACCTTTTTAAATACTCTTTGTAATGATATATAACAGAAGGTTATATTATGTTTCTTTCATTAAACACACATTTTTAAAGTTGTGGTATTCTTTTTGAATCACCCTGTATACATATGATGTGTTATTGTTTCAGCAGCGCAACACACCTCACAACTGGTGATAGTGAAACTGTTGGATGACAGCCACCTACTCCTACTGGCCGCACTGCCACAGTAGCAGTCCGTAGATGGACTTTATCAGCAGCCCTAGTGACGTTCAATTATAGCGTAGCACTGCCATAGGGTGTGCCACCATCGCAGCCCCAACTGCAGCTGCCACAGTTGCAGGTCCCACGGCTCACAGAATTGCAGGCAAGTCCCCCATCAAGAATACTATTGTTTGCAAGCACATAATCATATGATGCTACAGCGTGTGGCTCTAAATGACTAAATGTGGACCTGATTCCAGATAATGACTTTTCTATGGTTACTGAAGTTGAAAACGTGCAATGCTGTAATTCCAAAGTTGAATATTCATGGTACGATTGGGAATGTGTGAGCAGTATTATGTGTTATACATAAGATGATGGATGAGTATGATCCCATACAACGACTGACATTCAAATGTTAGGCTGTAAAGTCACAGTAGCTGATACACTCATGGAAATTGAAATAAGAACACCGTGAATTCATTGTCCCAGGAAGGGGAAACTTTATTGACACATTCCTGGGGTCAGATACATCACATGATCACACTGACAGAACCACAGGCACATAGACACAGGCAACAGAGCATGCACAATGTCGGCACTAGTACAGTGTATATCCACCTTTCGCAGCAATGCAGGCTGCTATTGTCCCATGGAGACGATCGTAGAGATGCTGGATGTAGTTCTGTGGAACGGCTTGCCATGCCATTTCCACCTGGCGCCTCAGTTGGACCAGCGTTCGTGCTGGACGTGCAGACTGCGTGAGACGACGCTTCATCCAGTCCCAAACATGCTCAATGGGGGACAGATCCGGAGATCTTGCTGGCCAGGGTAGTTGACTTACACCTTCTAGAGCACGTTGGGTGGCACGGGATACATGCGGACGTGCATTGTCCTGTTGGAACAGCAAGTTCCCTTGCCGCTCTAGGAATGGTAGAACGATGGGTTCGATGACGGTTTGGATGTACCGTGCACTATTCAGTGTCCCCTCGACGATCACCAGTGGTGTACGGCCAGTGTAGGAGATCGCTCCCCACACCATGATGCCGGGTGTTGGCCCTGTGTGCCTCGGTCGTATGCAGTCCTGATTGTGGCGCTCACCTGCACGGCGCCAAACACGAATACGACCATCATTGGCACCAAGGCAGAAGCGACTCTCATCGCTGAAGACGACACGTCTCCATTCGTCCCTCCATTCACGCCTGTCGCGACACCACTGGAGGCGGGCTGCACGATGTTGGGGCGTGAGCGGAAGACGGCCTAACGGTGTGCGGGACCGTAGCCCAGCTTCATGGAGACGGTTGCGAATGGTCCTCGCCGATACCCCAGGAGCAACAGTGTCCCTAATTTGCTGGGAAGTGGCGGTGCGGTCCCCTACGGCACTGCGTAGGATCCTACGGTCTTGGCGTGCATCCGTGCGTCGCTGCGGTCCGGTCCCAGGTCGACGGGCACGTGCACCTTCCGCCGACCACTGGCGACAACATCGATGTACTGTGGAGACTTCACGCCCCACGTGTTGAGCAATTCGGCGGTACGTCCACCCGGCCTCCCGCATGCCCACTATACGCCCTCGCTCAAAGTCCGTCAACTGCACATACGGTTCACGTCCACGCTGTCGCGGCATGCTACCAGTGTTAAAGACTGCGATGGAGCTCCGTATGCGACGGCAAACTGGCTGACACTGACGGCGGCGGTGCATAAATGCTGCGCAGCTAGCGCCATTCGACGGCCAACACCGCGGTTCCTGGTGTGTCCGCTGTGCCGTGCGTGTGATCATTGCTTGTACAGCCCTCTCGCAGTGTCCGGAGCAAGTATGGTGGGTCTGACACACCGGTGTCAATGTGTTCTTTTTTCCATTTCCAGGAGTGTATGTATGGCGGGGCCATGTCAGAATTAATTTCATGAGGTCAGAATCCATTTACATTATAAAAATGGATGTGTGTGTGTGTGTGTGTGTGTGTCACATCTCCTACAACCAACTAGATCCATTTCAACCAAACATTGTTCACGTATCCCTTACTTCAGGCAACAATTGCTGTGGGAGTAGTTCAGGAAATATGACGTCAAGAGCAATGACATACGTTAAAAAATGCTGCATCTTGTATGGAGTTTTAATACATTTATTTCTTACTATCAAGACACTCCTACAGTCGAAACAACTTAAGGAAATACCGGGTGATCAAAAAGTCAGTATACATTTGAAAACTTAATAAACCACGGAATAATGTAGATAGAGAAGTAAAAATTGACACACATGCTTGGAATGACATGGGGTTTTATTAGAACAGAAAAAAAGAAAAAAAACGAAGTTCACAAAATGTCCGACAGATGGCGCTGGACAGTAAAACGTCAGTGACTGCTACCGTGACGGGTGAGAGGTACGCCGATATGTTACAGATTCGCATCATCCCCAGCTTGGCTGATAAACACCTGCTGGAACGTACGATGTTTATGCAGGATGGCACGCCACCCTATATTGCTAGACGCGTGAAAGATCTCTTGCGCGCGTCGTTTGGTGATGATCGTGTGCTCAGCCGCCACTTTCGTAATGCTTGGCCTCCCAGGTCCACAGACCTCAGTCCTTGCGATTATTGGCTTTGAGGTTACCTGAAGTCGCAAGTGTATCGTGATCGACCGACATCTCTAGGGATGCTGAAAGACAACATCCGACGCCAATGCCTCACCATAACTCCGGACATGCTTTACAGTGCTGCTCACAACATTATTCCTCGACTACAGCTATTGTTGAGGAATGATAGTGGACATATTGAGCATTTCCTGTAAAGAACATCATCTTTGCTTTGTCTTACTTTCTTATGCTAATTGTTGCTATTCTGATCAAATGAAGCGCCATCTGTCGGACATTTTTTGAACTTCTGTATTTTTGTGCTTCTAATGTGCATGTCATTCCAAGCACGTGTGTCAATTTGTACCTCTCTATCTATATTATTCCGTGATTTATTCAGTTTTCAAATTTATACTGACTTTTTGATCACCTGGTACATGATATCTACAGCGCTTTTGACACCTTTCGACTACGAAGTGCAAAAGGGTGTAGCCGAAAAGGATAGCCATTCTATAGAGCTATGAAAAGGCGTTTCCATAGGCACGTGTACAAGATCGCGTTGTAGCAGCTGCACCCGGCCTACAGTAACAGTCCAGGATCATGTTTTTTAATTTGGATACTGTACTTATACATTTGTAATTTACGCAAATATTTTTGTATGACTGTTTCACAATTTCAAAGGTGTTTTCACGAATACTTGAGAAAGATATTTTTTCGATACTTCTGCTACTACAAAGACAATTCATTTTTTGTTTTCGTTTCTAATAGAAAATAGGCAAAATGAATATCCGGACGACGCCGGGTTTTCCAGCTAGTATATATTTAAAATATTCGAGTGTTGTGAAATTAAATGCAGTAAATGATACAGGCAAAAACGAATACAAACGTCTCAAAAATGAAATCGACAGGAAGTGCAAAATGGCTAAGCAGGGTTGGTTAGAGGACAACTGTAAGGATGTAGAAGCATGCATCACTAGGGGTAAGATAGATACTGCCTACAGGAAAATTAGAGACCTTTGGAGAAAAAAGAACCACTTGCATGAATATCAAGAGCTCAGATGGAAACCCAGTTCTAAGCAAAGAAGGGAAAGCATAAAGGTGGAAGGAGTATACAGAGGGTCTATACAAGGGCGATGTTCTTGAGGACAATCTTATGGAAATGGATGAGGAGATAGAAGAAGATGAAATGGGAGATATGGTACTGCGTGAAGAGTTTGACAGATCACTGAAAGACCTAAGTCGAAACAAGGCCACGGGAGTAGACAACATTCCATTAGAACTACTGATAGCCTTGGGAGAGCTAGCCCTGACAAAACTCTACCATCTGGTGAGCAAGATGTATGAGACACGCTAAATACCCTCAGACTTCAAGAAGAATATACTACTAATTCCAATCCCAAAGAAAGCAGGTGTTGACAGATGTGAAAATTACCGAACTATCAGTTTAATAAACCACGGCTGCAAAAACTAACACAAATTCTTTACAGACGAATGGAAAAACTGGTAGAAGCCGACCTTGGGGAAGATCAGCTTGGATTCCGTAGAAATGTTGGAACACGTGAGGCAATAATGACCCTACGACTTATCTTAGAGAACAGATTAAGGAAAGGCAAGCCTAGGTTTCTAGCTTTTGTAGACTTAGAGAAAGCTTTTGACAATGTTGATTGGAATACTCTCTTTCATATTCACCTTCTGAGGGTGGCAGGGGTAAAATACAGGGAGCGAAATGCTATTTACAATTTCTACAGAAACCAGATGGCAGTTATAAGAGTCGAGGGGCATGAAAAGGAAGCAGTGGTCGGGGAGGGAGTGAGTCAGGGTTGTAGCCTATACCCGATGTTATTCAATCTGTATTATGAGCAAGCAGTAAAGGAAACAAAAGAAAAATTCGGAGTAGGAATTAAAATCCATGGTGAAGAAATAAAAACTTAGAGGTTCGCCGATGACGTTGTAATTCTGTCAGAGACAGCAAAGGACCTGGAAGAGCAGCTGAACGGAATGGACAATGTAGTGAAAGGAGGATATAAGATGAACATCAACAAAAGCAAAACGAGGATAACGGAATGTAGAAGAATTAAATCGGGTGATGCTGCAGGAATTAGATTAGGAAATGAGACACTTAAAGTAGTAAATGCGTTTTGCTATTTGGGGAGCAAAATAACTCACGATGGTCGAAGTAGAGAGGATATAAAATGTAGACTTGCAATGGCAAGGAAAGGGCTTCTGAAGAAGAGAAATTTGTTAACATCGAGTATAGATTTAAGTGTCAGGAAGTCGTTTCTGAAAGTGTTTGTATGGAGTGTAGCCATGTATGGAAGTGAAACGTGGACGATAAATAGTTTAGACAAGAAGAGAATAGAAGCTTTCGAAATGTGGTGCTACAGAAGAATGCTGAAGATTAGATGGGTAGATCACATAACTAATGAGGTGGTGTTGGATAGGATTGGGGAGAAGAGAAGTTTGTGGCA